>NC_056738.1:302015847-302018347 GCF_019279795.1 Protopterus annectens | reverse complement strand
AATGGAGCCCTGACTGTAATTCAAATAACAAATTCCAATGACATTTTGGAAGCAGGAAGAGCTAGACACGAAGGGGGTAAAATGATTGCAAGGAGGATCTAGTCCATCCTCTGAAGAGGGTATTGGTTTCATCCACTCTTAGGGCTGCCCCACAACAAAAGGACTTAAGAGAATGAGATCAAAGACAGCATGCATTCCAGGCAAACATTACATGTATGCACCTGCCCTGAGTTTGGAACAACAGCCATTGGGTCACAGCTACCAGACAACAAAGACAGGGCTTTACAAACATTCATCATCTCCTCGCACTTTGCAGGATGTTGAATAGGTTGCTAGGTATGGCTTGCCCTCTCAGGGGTCCTCCAACACTTGAAACAAATACAAACAAAAACAGACATGATGTCCCTAAAATGAATAACAAACCACCAGTACTGATAATGAAACATATGCAGGTCTGGAAGCTTCACATATTAAGCTGTCTTAATTAAATTTAGTGCTGTAGGTCATGCTAAATCACTCCGGTGCATTAATTATACCTCTGTATCACTGGATTGGTGTGGTTCATGTGGAAATGTTAGGAACATTAATTTTCTATATTTGTATTAAAAGAACACTTATAGTATATATATATATATATATATATATATATATATATATATATATATATATATATATATATATATATATATATATGTATATATATATATATATATATATAAGTTTATAAGTCTGAAGCTCACAACTTCGAACTACAAACCTGGAAAGCTGACAACATCGAATGGACAAAAACCCCACTAACTACCCCAAAAAAAAAAAACGCTCTATGCAGGGGGGCAAGCCCCCCTGCACCCCCCACACACCCCGCTACTTAAATATACCAACTCCGAGATTGCACTATAGTACAGTAAAGGGAACTCTTCCCTTCCATATATATTTTTTTTAACTGTATGTTTTATTTGCATAGTCAGAATAACTTAATACTCATATAGGCAATGAACTGGATGTTTTGTTTGCATAGTCAGAATAAATGCATACTTATATACACAAAGTACTCTGTCTAATACTCGTTTATATTCTTTATTTCAAAGGGAAAGCTAGAAAGCAGAATAAGCGATGACTACCTATTGGCTGCAGATATCATCAACAGCAACAAGAAGTTGTGGCAAACATCATGGAACCTGACACAGAGTCTACATCAGTTATACTTTGCGATCATCAATGACCCTTTTGAGCCTTTGCAAAACATAAGCTTTAATTATGCGGCAGCAGTGACAGATCACATAACAAATCTTGTGTAAGTGAAACAATTATTATCCCCAAAGTCATATTTTATAAAGAAGCCATATACAGCTTTCAGAAACAAAGCATGAGTTATTATAAAGCACAAATGTATATTTATATTCAGGAAACTAGACAAAAAACATGCAGTATTGTTTCAGTCAGTATTTTATACCAGAGAGCTTCCTATTAGAGTATTGATAGAAGATTAGGTGTCACCTATACAACTAAAACAAGTATAATTTATGTCAAGGATTTCAGAGAAATATACTGAGTTTGTGTTACAAATGATCACTTCAAAAATATGCATACTACCAGAGTAATAGTTGTCTCTGTCTATGCAGTCTATAAGAGAAGGTGACAACAGACGGATGCATATGCATCCTTCCATGAAAAACAAAAGTGGCTCTACCAATTTTTTTGTATACTGACCGCAATCTTCCACTCAGTTTCATATAAATGAATATTCAAATGCATATACATGCAGATGATGTAAATTGTAATAACACTCATTACAACAATTATGACTTAAATAATAAAGTGTGGTTCAGAATATAAATGCACAATACTGACATGTATCAACTGTAACCAAAATATTACTTTGTGCTTTTCTTCCAGGGTGCCAGACGTCGTGTCTGTACTGGGACCTTCCTTGGAGAAATGCAAATACTGGCCTATTATAAAAAGTTATTTGGAAACAGCTGACTGGATAATCTCCTACACAACTCAGGATAACATCACCTTTGCTTTTAACTGTATGTAGAGAGTATTATTCTAAAGTAATTTAATTTTTCAAGCTTTGTTTTCAATTAACACAACATTTTGGCATTGGCTTTTGAAAGAAAAATGTGTATATGATTTATATATATAATACTATATTCTTGAAAATTAATTTGTGCTAAAGCTGTTTCATCTCTCGATATGTAAGGAGAAACCTATAATTTGTTCATTGATATGTTCTGCATGCTTAGACTGTCACAAGGTAGAAGACTGCCATATTCCTGTAGTTTTTATTTCAATATGTCAAAACCTTCTTTGTCACAAATGCAGTACTTTCCTTTTTTTATTTGTTAAACTCAGAGAATTTTCCTACCTTTTCCCTTTTCTCTAAGTTTGTATGATCGTGGATATAACATAGAGATTGGGATAATAGGGACTTGCTCCCAATCTGGAGGATTCAGTATCGTTTCTTTGAAGTGTTATTTTTTTATTTATTTTTTAA
>NC_056738.1:301850847-302008347 GCF_019279795.1 Protopterus annectens | reverse complement strand
CTGGGAGTCATGTCAGTGAGCTTGGTGCACAGTGCGAATTATTGCACAATTGCAGGCACCTGATGGCACCTGTAAGTACCACTAGTGACACTGACTAATAGGGTCAGCAAATAGTTCAGAAAAAGTGTCCAAAACAATGATCACATAACTACCACTAGCTGTATTTTTCCAGGTATATGACGCAGGGGTTACCATTTTTGATGAATGATTTAAGAACAAAAGTGGCTTAAATGTATTTCTTTTTATTTATGATATAGTGTAGTTTGTTTTGATGTGCATCACATACTTAAGGTATGCTGTCTCCGTTTCCAACTTACAGACACTTCACAGTTTTGTGACAGCTGCAATACAACCATAAAGTGGGAAGTCTTCAATGAAAAGGTGGCTATGCTCATAAAGAAATCATTGAAGGATACAGACATCCAAGAAAGGTAATATCACTTTGTTCATTGAACCAAGACATTTCTTCATTTCAAAAAGTGTTGAAATCTTTCTTACCTTTAAAATAGTTTTTTCTGTATGTCTCTATTAAAAGTCTAAAAGAATCAAAATTTTCATAAATTCTTACATGAATTATTTTTCATAATGCATTTTCATCACCTTGGGCCCAAGACAGAACCTGGCATTTAATTATACATGAACATTTAAAAGTACAGGCAGTGAGGCTACTTGCTGAAATAGGGACGGAAATTTGGTACTTAGAATCTGGATGTTAATCCCTAAAGAGGCTGCTGAGGTGAAACCATAGTATGTTTGTTGCCATCATATTGTCTGAGCTAAATGAAGCTTTTATTTATTTAATCCATCCTGCAACATTTCTGTTGGACTATGTATTCTGTACACTTGTATCCATGCATTAAGGGTGGAATTCAAAGCAGATATATAAACCCACATATGCTGTGGCACTTAAATGTAACCTTCCTAAACCCCAAAGACCTCCTAGATGAAGTACACATAGCAAATACTCTCAGCAGCCCTGAATGCACTCCTTAAAAATGACACCCACATCAGCACATAGAGCCACATCTCATGGGGCCTCTACTTCTAAGCCCATAAAGCAAGCCAGCACACAGTCCAACATTCTGGTTATTGGAGACTCCATAATCAGACACACTGATGTCCCTCTCACCAGGCTGAGTAAGGAGAAAGTCACTGTTAGTTGCTTATCATAGGCTAGGATCTTCCACATTACACATGCACTCAAGCCACTGGACCACAATTACCAATATGACTCAGTCATAGTCCATATGGGTGTAAATGACTTGAGACGTACCTCCCTAGACTACATGAAGAGAGACATCATAGAGCTCTCGAAATATGCATCCCAGGCTGGTATGAGCCTAGTACTGAGCAGTGCTTTATGTTCTCCAAGAATGATGACACAAGATAAAACAAATATGACTGACTTTAATAACTGGCTTAGCTTCTGGTGTCATTCTAAGGGGAGCAACATTTGTCAGCATGGAAGGAGATGGTCAACAGACCATGCTGCTTTGCCAGGGTTGGTCTGCACCTCTCCCCTCTGGGCTTTCAAATATTAGCTAAAACATTGTCTTCCTCCACAGTGCTTTTTTTAGGCAATGCCAAACTGAAAGTACTTCTGACATAACAAATCAAAACCAAGAAAATCTAAAAGTATTACTGCTCAGTCCTAGGAGTCTAAAAAAACCTCCACTCCCTAGAAGCTGTCCTCACCCTAGAGAATGATGACATCTTTGCAGTCACTGAGACATGGCTTACAGCCACAGAAAGCACACTGATAGTAAAAGGTTATAATGCCTTCCCCACATTTACATAGTACACAGACAGGGACTAAAGGTGGAGGTGTCTCGATTTCCATCAGAAATAAATATACCTCAAGATCGGTCAAACAAGACAATGCACTTGAGTTACTCTATGTTCACATCATCATAGATAAAATCCAATACCACTTCCTTGCAAGCTATTGGTCTCCTATGACAAAGGAACTTAGAATTCTGTTAAATGTATCAGGGTTAAAATTAATGAGGTTACGCAAAGTTCTAAGTAAGCATTGTTTGACATGATGGATACTGAGTCTTTTTGCATATACAGGGAGGTGATCACTGGGAGAATCAGAGAGAGTGCCACTGGAGACATATGTAGTGGAATCAGACACCAATTTCCAGTCAGGAGTTAAGCACTGTTTTTGGGATTGTTATAAGGGGGGGGGGGGATAAGCTGAGTCAATCCAAACAGGTGTAGGCTAGCTGATAGATATTTTCTGTAGGTATTCTATGAATCAAAATTTTGGCCTTTTGTTAATAATCCCTGGAACATACACCACTCCTAATCCTGCCCTATATAACACTCCCTTTGAAATAGCAGCTCAATTTAACACACATTTATAGAAAGCATTAAAGCCCTTACTAAAAATTTTTCTGCCAACAATTCAACATGCCATTTCCTCAGATAGCAAATATCCTGTATTTCACTCTAAAACCCATCCTAACCTCCTACATCAAATCGCTACTTCTTAAACTGAAACCCTGTTCTCCTTCAGTAGATAATCTCCCAACAGAATACCTTAAAAGTGGCTGCTAGTTCCATAGCCTATCCTGTGTCTCTTCTAATTATCAGATCTATCAAGGAATCATATGTTCCTTCCCTATAGAAAAAATTCTTCATCATCCCCTTTCATAAAGGTGGAACCTCATCTGATATAACCAATTACAGACCTATTGCCATGTTATCCCCTATGTCACTAACTCCGGAGAAGTGCATTCACAAACAACTTCTTCAATGTATTCTTCAGGAAAAGCTCCTGATCCCCACATAACATGGTTTTAAACCCACCTATAGCACTACCATGGCCTTATTAACTTTTACAGATACTAGTAAAGCCGGAGACAAAGGTAAACTTGTTTCCTTTGCATTTATTGATCTCTCTAAAGCTTTTTATCTAGTCTCTCACACATAAACAACCTCTACCAACTGCCTTCATTTGGGCTATTGCAACCCATACTACTATGATTTTACACCTACTTAACTGATAGATACCAGTCTGTTAAATGGCTGTCCACTTTTTCTCCCTTCCTTCCTCTCTGCCAATACCGATGTGTCACAGGGCTCCATTCTTGGTCTCCTACTCTTTAATATATTCACTAACAGTTTATATAAGTCCTGTCACCAAGCTTCACTCATACAGTAAACTGATGATTTCACCCTAATATGCATTTCCAACAGCCAAGTGAGGTCCAGGGAAGTAAATAGTGTGGGAAGAAATAGCCAGGGAATTGTTATGGCTAGGCTTGTATAGGCCCTAGGGCTGATAGCCTAGTACCAACCAATGAACCTATAAACCTAATACATCTTCAAAGAATTACTCAAAAAGCCTTTAACTCTGCTAAAAGTTGGCTACGGGATAATCACCTGCTACTGAATCCCAAATAAATTCAATGACTTCTCTTTTTTCAAAAATCCCATTTCCATAAAAAAAAAAAAAACTTTAAAATGTCTTCCTTAAATAATATCATGGTTGAGGTTATCACACACATAAAACTACTTGGCATGACAAATAATGGCAATCTTAAATTTAGTTTGCATATCCACAACAGCATGAAGAAAACCCATCAAAAACTAGGCACCTTACATAGAGTAAAGAAATTCCTTATAGACTATGCCAAAGTAATTCTAGCTATTACTTACCTCTTACCCTCCCTCCTATATGTAGTCCCTATCATGACCTACCTACAAATTTCACTTAGTTCTAAACCTGAACAGTGCTATAGCAAAGTTGCCAGATTCACTTGCAGCAAACCTTACTGGACCCATCACTGTTTACCACTAAAAACACTTAACTGGCTTGAGCTTCCTCATCTTATAGCTTATACTCAGCTCAACTTAACCCATAAAATCACCCATGCCCCATTTTCCTGCCCCTGCTCTAATACTATCTTCCAAACTGTCCCCTTTGGTCAAATAATAAACATCTGCTTGCCATCTATAAACCACAAAGGACTGCTGGGGTCAGTCTCTATTCCAATAGTGTATCTAGAACTTGGAATAAAATTCCTATATCAATCACGTCTATCCCACACTTTCATCTTTTCAAAGCAATACTAAAAGATATCCTCTCTGCCTCTTGGCTTTGTCCTTGCTCTGCATCTGGGATATAGCTGTGTAACACCTTTCATCACCTTTCTTATACCTCCCTTTAAAGGAGTAAATCACTTAACCTGCTTATCCCCCTTTAATACCTCACTTTATTGTACTTCATAAACTACTACACCTCCTTCTAATTAGCACAACCAAATTACTATTCCATCATTACTTCTCTGTTAGCACTCAAACTTGCTAATCTCCTGTAATACCTCACTCGATTGTATTTCTTAAATCACTCCTACCTATCTTGTAGACCTCTTTCTATCTGTAAAGTCTCAGTACAAGACTTCTAAATTTAATATGTGTGAAAATCAATACATATTTTATTATACTATTATGTTATTCATTCACTGAAACTGCATTATAAAATTTGTTTTTGTAAGTGCTGATTGCATTAAATATGATACCTTACAGCTATTCTCCCCTGGCTTCCTCTGAAAAAAGGGCACCTGTGCCCAGTCAGACTTTCTTGGTAAACAAATGTAAATAAATAAATAAATAACTAGTACAGAATACCTTTTGGCACCATACCAACCATGTCCTAAAGTGTTTTCATACTTTACGTATGGAGTGCTGCAATTAACCAACCAGCCAATCAGAAAATGGCATAATCTATAAAACCAACACTAAAGAACATTAAAGTAGTCAAAGTACATAACAAATCAGTATAACCATAAAATAATAACAATAACCTTACCATACATGTAGAAGATTATCAGAAAATTAATAACAATACAAAAATGTTAAGCTTATGTCAAAACTGGTGCACATACCTCTCATCCTCTTAGTGTAAGAAATTTGGACAAACCTAAATTCATGGGGGGGGGGGGGGGCAAAGGCCCAAAAATAGGGACAGATTTTAAATATTGTTCTTATGAATGTAGAAAGTTACTAGAATGGCATAATTTGAATTAGCATACAATTTCCAAAGGTCACGAACTCAGAAACTCAAATGTAAGTCATAATTTAGTGACTTCAGTCCTTAGTGGTTGGCTAGAAAGCCACTAATTTTATGAGGGATAGACCAAAACTATGAGGCAAGAATCTGGACATTCTGTGAAAATTTGGACAGTTGAGAGGTGTGCTGGTGCACAATGCAACCCCTATGGACCATATTCCAAAAGAGTTGCTCTTATTGTAAGCCTGACCTGATTCGAAAAGACTTTCATTCAGTTTAAGTGACTGACTTAAGTGTAAGACCTCTCTCTCTCTCTCTCTATATATATATATATATATATATATATATATATATATATATATATATATATATAAACATAAACAGGCTTACACTAGGTGCCAGATTCCAAAAAACTGTTCTCAGACTAATCACAGTATAAATTCTTTTGTATCAGGCCCCAAGATAGACCTGTTTTCAAAATCCTACATAAGCTGTTATATGTCCACTTACACCGAGAGAAGAATGAGATTAGGTCTTTTGGAATTTGGCTCTTGGTCTAAGCCTGTTTGTAGACAGGCCTTACACTGATGTAAGTCACACTTGCAATGAGAGTAACTCTTTTGGAATCAGAGCTGACTAACAATGAAGCAAGTCTTTTGGAATCTGGCCCAAGGTGCTTCTCATTTCTCATTGCACTTACACCGTGACTCTGAACCAGAATTTCTTTCTCATTAATTGATCAACCTGCACTGAGCAATTATCATGAGTAGAGAGAAATTCTCTGAAACGTGGCACATGTTTAGTCAATAAGTGGACTACAATTGTTTGAACATGTGCAGTTTCAGTTATGCTTGCTCAGTGACGGTACATTGGGTAAGAGCATATTTTTCAGGCAGTACTAAAAGCCCAACAACATCTGCAGTACTTTACTTTTATGGGGTGATACCACTCACTCAAAATAGGACCAGGCACTTATGACAGAGTGAGTGTGTTGTCAGAACCTTAAGAGTGCAAGAACTGAACATACGTTGTGAGGATGCCATATCAAAGGTAATGGTGTAAGATATTAAAAGAAATAAGAAGCAGTAAATAAAGTGGTTGCAGTCACTGGGGGAAGGATTAAATTAAATGTAGAAAAATACAAACAGTAGATGAAAGGAACCCGGAAAATGTGCAAATGGGGTACAGCTTGTAGAAAGGGTGAAACATTTTTGAATAATAGAGAGAGAGAGAGAGAGATGACAAGTTCCTGCATAATTATTTTAAGCACCATTATGAATTAAGTAAATATGACAAAAAATTAGTGTATTCACTACTGATAGATAATGAATTAAAAATGTAAGTGCAGATGCAGCTGGGCTGTCATCCCAACAAAGATCATCTTAGGCTAACTTCTGAGCAATTTCCCTTATTGTCACTGAAAGATGTAGATATGTAGTATATGTACAGTGCATCCTGAACTGTTCATAGCACAATGTGGAGGAACAACTAGAAATTAGTCTTTTTCTGAACATTTCAGATTTTTTAATGTTTTTATATAGAACTCAGACAAGTTATTCACCTTTCTCTATGCCTTCTTTTCCTGAAACACAGATATGATAAAATTAGTATTCACTCAGGGTTGCATTTGCTTTCTTACAAATGAGTGCATCTGGTTTAGCGGAAAAAAATGTGACTGTACAATTAATAAAAAATATTCTTCCAAATGAACTCAGTAGAGTACTTTAAGAGAATGACTGAGTTCTTATGATTTACCTTCTATATCATATCTGATCACATCTGTAATTTTTATTTCAGATTACTTCAAGCAACTTGGCAGTTTGTTTTCAACAAGTACAATTTCTTACTCAAAAACCATCCTTACATGGTGCTACTCGGCAACTTACTTGAGAACAGGACTGAGCAAGCTCTAATTAACAATACAGAGAATCTGCTAAATGCTACCCTCCAGATGTTAATGAGCAGCATAGAGGAGTCAGAGCAATTATCTGCATATCAGTCAGATCTAAGAAATGTCCTCTTTTACTTGCTGATGGAGTTTGACAGATATATCCTAAGGCAGCCCTTACAAGAAGAATCTTATAACATAACAATGCTTCAGACATTTGTAGATGCTGTTAAAATTGTTTTAGAGCAAGTGCAGCAGCTAAGCTTTCTTGAAAATCAGACAGAGATCCTTGAGATGGCAAGTAATGTAGAACTCATAACGGAACAAGTAACACAACTGGTCATGTGGTGTCAATCAGTCAACAAAACAGACTCATCATTTGTAGTGCAACTCCTGCCACAAATGTCCAAGTTACTGAATGCAATTCAGTCAGAAATTGGCCAGCTAAACAGGACTTCCAATTTATCCTCCTTTACCTCCAACTTTCTGCATTTTCTGGATGACATTCGAAATATTTACTTACATGGAAGTATCTTCAACTCTTCCAAAGAGGCAGAATCTCTAATAGTTGCATATACCGAGCTGCTGAAAAAGCATATAGCAGAAAATTCTGCCTTAAACACATATCTTCCATTTATTTTCAATTCCTTTAATCTCACAAAGCAATTAACAAATAGTCAGAGCAACACAACCCTAGAATTACTTGCTAAAGTATATCAAGCCCTCATGGAGAGTCTAAGCAGTATAAAAAATGGCTCTGATCCTCAGATGAAAACAGTACTGTCAAACCTTATCAATTTGTTCTCATGGCCTGCAAGTGAAGTAGATGGTTCAAAAACTAAGGAACTGCTTCAGTTACTTAAAGTATTACAAGTAGCCCAACTGTGTCATAATACACTGGATAATTGTACAAAGTCTGTAGCTACAATTTACCAAGCAGCATCCACCATTTTACAAGAGTTAAGTGGAGACCAGGTGGTCAATGTGACTAAGTGGATTAAATTCTCCCTTCACCTGAGAGAGGTATTTAACAACTCCTCTGCTCCACTTGACAGTTATTTTAAGATTACCCAAACATTTGTTGAAGATGCCTGGACATTTTTGCTACCAACACATGATGCTACCTTAATGCTCAATGTTCTCTCAATCCTTAGGAACATTACAGAAAACCACGAAGAAGACATTGCTGCAGACCTTTTCACCAGTCTTCTAAATGAAACAGGTTTGAATGCAACTATAATACCAGAACCTTCTAAACTAGTATATGTCCTCCAACATCTTGAATATTTGTTACAAAAGACAGAACTTTCCAGACCAGTGGAATCCATTTCCTTGTCATTCGTTTTACAAATAACAGAAAATGCAGTAGATGTTTTGCAGCTATTCAATGTATCTTTGTATCAGAATGAGGCAGCTGACATCAAGAAGGTCCTTGAGTACTGGCTACAGCTAGCAAATAGCTATCATGATCCAAGTGAGGATCTGCATGGTATTTATGAGGTCACTGAGTGGATCTTGCAAAACAGGATTTTAATTTCCAGCTACATTAACAGTACTTTAATGTCTCTGCATGCTATAAAATTTTCTTTGCAAAATATGACCCTTACACCGGTGTTTGTAAATGTACTTAAGGAAGTGACACATGTCATGGAGTTACTAAATAACAGGAGTAGACTAACCTCACTAGCAAATAACTGTTCTTTGGCAATGTTGTTTGCTAACAATCAGCTACAGTCACTTCCAAAAGTCCTTGAAATATTAAGCACGCAGGCCAAGTTACTGTTGAGTGCAATCAATCTCTTAGCTGAGACATCATCTCAGAGCGTACCATTCATCATGTCTGAAGAAGCTTTCACCAATATGCTTCTGAATTCCAGTTTACCCTCATATGTAGCTTCTCTTGTTAAGTCTGTATCGCAGTTAATATCATCTTTGAGTTCACCAAATGATGAAAGCATTACTGAAGCTATACAAGCTATATTTCAGAGTGTGGACAAGGTTTTATTAGCACTGCCCAATCAAGGCTCATCCATTATAGATGGCTTGCAACAGATTATTGTGTCAGCTTTTGCCACTTCAGACATTCAGAAACTAACTGATATTCTTCACCATTTTGGTATTGACAATCAGTCTCTTTCAACACTCCATGAAATCATTCCCAAATTAAAATCTATAATAGAGCTGCTGTCTACACCAGACAACCTGAATCTTACATCTTTAGTTTCACAGATTGGCCAAGAAAATTTGAAAGGGATTATGGGTACTATTAAAGAAGCCACGCTACTCCTGCAAGAAATTGCATCATCAAACAATGTCTCTGAAAACCTGTTTTATAAGCTGTACAACTTTACAGCTTTATTCCTGAGTCAGGCATCCAATACGTCTGGCATGTGGGACAAACCAGCCTTGGGAGCTAGGTTGTGGGAACTAATATATCTGTCTGCTAGTGCTGTGTATGGGAATGCCTGGCAGAAATCTTTGTTTGAAGCATGTTCTGCTTTGGATATCTTTCAGGCAATATTAAAGGAAGTAGGAAGAAATGTCGACTTTGCACAACAGAATGTCACTTGCCAAGCTATTGCGAATATATCTCTGACTGTGGTGGACTTCTATAATAATGTACTTTACTATGTGAATGACCCCCTTGTAAATCAAACTGCTTTTGAGGTTCTGAAAGAAATAGCCAATGCCACAGAAGAGACCACATTGTTCCTTGTTAAACTGTCTAGTTTATTCAATTCCAGCTGTCCCTTAATAAATCAGATGCATTATATTGTCAGGCTCCTATCAAAGGCATTAAATGCCAGTGACACTAATAATTGGCAACAGCTGGTTAACTCTGTCTTTACAAATCAGACTAGTACCACAAGGTCATTAATGTCTGCTCTGTTAAACCAAATAGTGACCTTTTTGAAAAATCAACTAAATGTATCTAGTAGTAAAGATTGGACTGTGTCTGGCCTGAATAATGTGGTCACATTTATGTACCAAATAATGAATGATACATCACTGGCAAACCTTATGAGCAATGCAGTGCAGGAGAATGTAGGAAACACAGGTCAAAACAATTCAGTTCAATATGCACTTGAATCCCTTTACTACCTTCTAAGCCCACGTGTTTGGGAAAAGTTTTTTCCAGAAAAGATTTTGCAGCACAAGTGGAACTTGACAAGCCAATCACTGCCCGATACCAGTGCCACAGATGTTGAGTTTGTTAATGCTGCTTTATATAATGCTTTCGTAAACATTAACAGTATCCTCCTGACTGAATTCAATTCATCTAAAGAATTTCAAGTCTACCCACAAGTGTCAGATGTGACTGAAAAAGCTTGGGATTTATTCTCTACTAGCCTCAAAGAAGTATCTACAATGATATCTAACCCATCTTTAGTGACCTTGAATGACACAGTGACAATTGTACAACACATCATTTCACTGATGTCATATCTGACATCTGTAGGAAATTCCACTGCTCACTTTACAAATGCTTCATTTTATCCAGAATCTGCAGCAGATATACTCGCCAAATACTCCAGTACTGAATTTCTAACAAAGTCCATCGGTATTGTTTATAATCTCGCAGTTGATATCATGAAGCAGGATCAGTCATCCAAACAGAACAATATTGGAGCAGAAAACATTGTTTCTAGCCTTATTACTGGACTTCAATTACTGCTTAACAATTCTGCTGAAATTCCTTCAGAAAGTTTAGCCATTAACCTCCTGGGGGTCATACAAAGTAAACTTCATGACATGGCTCAAGTCAACTCTTCCAACTGGAATAGCATGTGAGTACTAATCATTTTTTACTCTCTGCTTGTAATTTGTTGTTTTGGACATTAACAGGTTTCAGGATGTCTAATGCTAAATAAAAAGGATGTTCCCCTTGTAATCCTCCTTTGTCAAGTAGTGTACATTGATAATTTTCTTACAATTGCATTGTTTGCCAAACTGAGATTCAGGACAGCCCTCTCTGTCTGTCAGCAATCTGTTTCAAGCAAATATTACTCTTTGATCATCCCACCTTTTTTAGATATACATTTGATATGCATGCTTATTCATCTTCTTACAGCAAGTGAATTAGAGATCATATACCCTGTGGTTGGAAGTGATGAACTCTAACGTGAGTGACCTTTAATATAGTCAAGTATTATTTTGGGTTGAGATTGGTCCCTTGAGTCTTCAGTTGCATGTTTAACAATATTAGCAGGTGTGGTACTGGAGAATGGTTGGGGGGGGGGGCATTTTTAGGTAATATCTCTGTTTTGAAAGAGCTTGCATTTTGCTTCTTTGAATAGGTAGCTTTTTAACTCTGAGGGAAACATTTGTAAGGCAGTTATGGATTTAAAATATGTAGGAATGGATGCCCAAACACATGGATGCATGTGTTTTGTAGACTGTAGTTTTGTGAGTTATTAATGGAGATGTTAGTAGAAGGAGGGAGGGGTCTTTGGTTGTATGGGGTGAATCTCTCAAAGAGTCTACCTGCAACAAAGGAGATGTGTAAGATGAGAACTAATGAGATGTTTGACTGCTCCCTTACCAGACTATGGTAGGAAAATGTGCCACTCCAAGAAAGGAGGAAGATGTGCCACTCCAAGAAAGGAAGAATATATATCATCCAAGAATGGAGGAAGATGTGCCACTCCAAAAATGCAGGGAGATGTGTCACTCAAAAAATGGAGGAAGATGTGCCACTCCAAGAATGGAGGAAGATCAGCCATTCCAAGAATGGAGGAAGATCAGCCATTCCAAGAATGGAGATAGATGTGCTACTCCAAAAATGGAGGGAGACGTGTTACCCCAAAAATAAAGGAAGATGTGCTACTCCAAGAATGGAGGAAGGTGTGATACTTCAAGAATGGAGGTGCATAGGTGTAACTGCACTTCACAAAAGTAGTAAGAATTCAAAGGTAACAGGTTAGTCTCTACTACAGTGGACAATGTTGTCAGTATTTTTTTCTGCTATGCAATGGGGAAATCTATTCTTTTTTTTTTCTTTTTTTTAATTTAATGGTGATGTGCTGCTCAGTCCTGGTAGCTGAGCAATACAACAGCCGAGGAGAGGAACCAGTACAATCACAAGAATTACCCTTATTTTGCAGAAATGATTTGGGACCAGTACGTTAGCCTATTGGGACTGTCCTATACACAGCTGAGTGGTATTTGTGAATTGCTTATGATTCTTAGGGGGGGCATTTGTATTTGAATTCTGCACTGTGCATGGAGTACTTTTCTTATACAACAAAGTAATACTGCATACAGTGTATTATCCCGCTGTCTATTAACTTTTATTCATAGGATCATCATCAGATTATAGGCTATTGGCCCTGAGGCCCTTATAAGCCTAGCCAAGAGTTTAGTCCATGCTTAGACAAGTCAGTACTCAAAGCCCCTGTCCAGCAGGGACACAGGTGGAATCCCAGGAGTGTATTTTTGTTTCCATCCATTATTAATAACAAATTACTTTGATACTCCATTCTGTGATATACCAACACTTTTCCATGGTGCACAATATTTGTAAATACTAACCTGCATCTGCAGTACTTGTTCTAGGCAGGAGTAGAAAATGTGATTTAGAACCAGTCCAATCAAACAGCAAAAAAATTAATGTATGAATGAATAACCTGAAATTAAAGTGTTGTCTCCTTCCCACACACTGTATGACCCATGGGATGGGATATTATGTTTTGTATGTATAGCACTTTCTACAAAGTCATACAAAATATATTATAGATTTGTGGTATGAGTCATCAAAGAAAGCTTTAAGACAGTAGTGTGTCAAATGAACCAAATATGACCTGTTAGATGGTGGTGCATTTACTTATTTAATTTTGCTGGTCAGGAGGTTTATGAGTCTGTCAAGTGTGAGTCTTATGTCCCCTTCTCTTCATGATTTCATGGACAGGATATCAAGAAGCTGCTAAGTATTAGACAATATCCAGTTGGTGAAAGTAAAGGTTGCATCTCCGTTGTTTAAGTGAAATGCTGTCTGCAGCTGGCAGGAAGCAATTCCCACAAGTGAAGAGGTTTAAGTATCTTAGAAATGTGTATGTGAATGAAGGTAAAGGGGCTTGGAAGACTTACCATGGGATTGATGTCTCTGCAACAATACTGCAGATGTTGGTGAAAGAAGGTCTGAGTCATAGATCTAAGTCCCTAGATTACTAATTAATATATGTCATCATTTCCAGCTGTGGTCAACAACTTTTTATAGTAACCAAATGGATGAGATTAACAGGCAAATAAGGCAACATGTCAAATCCTCCAAGAGCTCCTTTGAGAGAAAGCTAGCAAGTACTGCCAAGGATAACCATAAGGCCTTTTACAGTTATATACGTAACCTAAAGGGTAGGACCCAAGCATGTGCAGAACTGGTAGCCTATAGTATCATACACACTGACCCCACAGAGATAGCAAACCTGCTAGTGGATTGGCTTGGCAAAAAATTCACTCCCTTAGTCCCTCTTAACTTACAACAAACCCTCCCCAAACCCTCCCCCCAACCTTACATATCTGAAGAGCATACATCCCAGGCTGTCTTTTAAACAGGCTAAAACCTGAACTAGGATCACCACTAAGCACCTTTTTCAATCATAGCCTAACCACAGACTTTGTTCATGTGGAATAGAGAACAGCTATAGTTATTCCCCTCCACAAAGGTGGCCTAGCAACAGACCCAGGGAATTACGGACCCATAAGCCTGACCAGCCTCATCTGTAAGGCCATGGAACATATCATTATAGACTTCATAAATAAAGACATAGGTGACCTCCAAACCCTGGATTCTACCCAATTTTACTTTGTGAAGGGTAGATCCTGCTTGTTAAATCTGGTGGATTTCTTTGAAAGTGTGACCAATGCCATTGATAAGGGCAAATCTGTGCACACAGCATACCTCAACTTTGCAAAGGCTTTCAACACAATCCCACATTTAGGCATTACCGATAAACTTAGCAAACTGAATGTAAATCCCTTCATTGTAAGATGGGTTGCCAACTGGCTCACAGACCAGACACAAACTATAAAAGTGGGAGATTCCACATCAACCAGCAGACCTGTTAACAGCAGGGTGCCACGGGGTTAGTGCTGGGCTCCCTACTGTTTGATAGATACTTCTCGGAAGTTCAAGTCAAAACTAAAGGGCTGTGGTTGACCAAGTTTGCAAACAACTGCAAACTAGGTGCAATCACGGAATCCCCAAATGTTGTCAGTATACTCCAGGATGGTCTCACACAGACCAACAACTTGTGTATAAGTCACACTCTCAAACTGAATGCAAAGAAATGCATCATCATTCCCTTCTGCACAAAAAAAAGTCCCTTCACACTATCAAATCAATAACAATACCCTAAGTACACATGAAGTGGTAAGGGACCTAGGATCACAGGTTGAATGCAACCTTAACTTCGACCACAATCTGTCTACCATTGTAAGGATATCTTTCCACGTAGCTCACTTGATTAGTAAAGGCATCACCTTGAGAGCAAAAGAAGTTATAACTCCCCTATACTCAGCACTTATCCAGCGCATAATTGAGTATAAGGCCCCATTTGTATTGCAGTACTAAGCACCTGAAGCAATTAGAGAGACCTCTGAGGTTTCTAACAAAGAAGATCAAGGGCCTCCAACATGTGCCTTACATGGACTGACTAAAATCACTATACTCCATATCATATAGACGTTTTAGGGGAGACTTATGCCTGGCTTACAGAGCAACCCAAGACCCAAACCTTATGAAATTACTGCATATCCATAAATCAAATAGGTCTAGGGATACCCATTCCAGGGACATAAATATGGCCTGTGGCTTAAAAAGGATATGCTGGAGGGACAGATTTCTCTCCTAGCGACTGCTACATCTTTGGAATAGGTTACCAATTTATGTGAAACAGAGTACCTCTATGACACTGTTCAAGAGGAACCTGAATGAGTGGATGAGGCACCATAAATTCTTACCAGGAATTGCACCCACAACTCTCCTGAACATGGGCAGTCATTACTGAATGTATTCTTGGGTATTGACTAGTACCTCTATGGTATTATATTGGGTTGAAACGGCTAGGGTTAAAATGACCTCTGGGTCGAAGGCCTAGTAATCTCCCATGTTCCTATGATTGATCCTAACTGGTATTATGTGAGGTAATCATGTGATGTTAACATCTCTGCCCTGTTAAAGAGTTCCAAAATAAATAAATAAATAAAACCCAAACATAGCAGTGTATTTGGCATAGCTAGAGGTTCCTCTCCACATTTTCCCATCACTGTCCCAACCCACCTGTAGCTGATATTGTCCAAGGAATAATCCCAGGAACACTAATGTTATGAGTAATTGGAGCAGAAAGTGCCAGATGGTCAGATGAAAAGTATGCTTTCAAGGGAGGGGGGTTAAAATAATTAAAAGCCTGTCCAAAGTAAAACAGTATTCAATGAAAGTCCTACAATGATTGGAATGATAATAGACTTGAAGGATGGTTCCAAACCTCTACAAAGTAAAACAGTATTAGATAAAAGCCATACAATCATTAGAATAATAATAGACTTGATCGATAATTCAGAATGTTGCATTTAACCAGAGCTTATTTCTCTTTCTGAAATCCCATGACATATTTATAAGTTTGTTTTGCGTAGTGCTTGCATCATGGATGAAAAAGATCAGCAAAATGTCCCACCTATACACTAAAAACTAATAAAATGCTTCAGTTCAATCAGACAGCATGTCTTTTCTTTATTAGACAATTCATTAATGAGGAGTGTTATATATGTATCTATCAATCAATCAATCAATCAATCTATATATCTATCTATCTATCTATCCATCTATTTCTTTATCTCTCCATTTGTTCTCCAAATATATATATATATATATATATATATATATATATATATATATATATATATATATATATATATATATATATATATATATATATATATTTCTTTACACACACACACACACACACACATATATATATATATATATATATATATATATATATATATATATATATGTATAATCTTACCACCTATAAACTTATCCAGACTCTATCTGCTTTTCCAGCACTAAATAACATGCTAAACAACTATGCTCCCAGTCAGTCATTATGATCCAATGACCAAAAACTCTTGTCTATCCACAAACTTATCACATCTGCTGGACACTGTATTTGTACTATGTTGCTAAGGCCCAGAACTCCTTATCTCTATCCATCAGGTCAATACCCTCCCTCCCATCCATCAAAACCATTCTAAAGGGCTTCCTACCCAAAGCTGTCTCTTTCCTTGCTCAACACCAGGATAAATTATATCTCTAAATGTGAACTTATACCTATTTATCCCTTACACCTGCTAACTCTCCCTTCCTCACTCACTTATTTACTTCTATCAATTTCACTCCCTTGACTTTCTCTATAAATTTGCCTTAAGCCTGCTTTTCTGTGACTTTGTATTACAATTCCTGTTTGTATTTTACTAACTTACTTTCAATTTCTATATAAACTGGCTAATATTTCTCTAACTAATATCATTGTCATATAACTTTTATCTGTTCTAAACCAATGTTTTGTTTTCATATTATATCTAGTTTGGTATAATTATGTAATTAATAACAATTAATACTCAACCCAAACAAAACTAAACTACTCATCTTCCAACCCACCAAACATACTCAAAACAACTCCCATTTTAACATCACAGCAAAAGACAACACCACTATACACCCAAACGAACACACCAAATTGCTAGGAGTGGAAATAGACAATAAACTAAAATTTGACATTCACATATCCATGACCATAAAAAAATTCCACAAAAAATTAGGAGCGTTATGCAGAAATAAGCAACTTCTCACCAAAGCAGCAAAGATTTCAATAGCAAATTCCCATCTTATCTCCACCCTACTTTATGCCTCTCCAATATATACCAACCTAAGGCAATGTGATCTAAACAAGCTAGAGACCTGCTACAACAAAATCGCCAAATTCGCCACAGGGACATCCTACTGTAGTCACCACTGTCTCTCACTTGCTGAACTGGGCTGGCTTGAACTCCCTCATCTCCTTCAGTGGTATCAACTCTCACTCGTCCATAAACTAGTAAACCATCCACTAAATGTTCCATCCCTCCAGAATCTGCTCCAACCCTATCGCACCACCAGACAACTAAGATCCAGCAACAAAAATCACTTGCAGATCACTAAAGCCAATAACTCTGCTGGTGAATCACTATTCTCTTGCACCATAGCCAAATTATGGAACTCCCTCCCTCCCACAATTACCTCCATACCATCATGCACCCACTTCAAAACTAAAAGCGCACCTAAAAACATGCTGGCTATGCCCTTGCAACTCCCACTCTAATATCACCCACCCCATCCAACCACTACCTTTCTTTCCACTCCAATAACTACCTTGGTTATAGCAAACTCAGATGCTCATAAGCCTAGTACTTATTATACAGCAGGAACTTCTTATTGTAACATTTGTTAATGTCTGTTATGTACTTCACAGATAAAGATTCTAATTGTCTACTGATGTACTATGTTCTTCATCTGTAAATATGTTGTAAGTAATTGTTATGTTAAATTGTTAATCGCTATGTAATCCAATGTAACTACTGTCTGTTTATTTTAACTGTGGAGCTTTTCTCCCCGAGCCTCCGCTGAAAATGGATCTACGTCCAGTCGGACACTCCCGGTCAACAAATGTAAATAAATAAATAAACTGTATTTTTTGTAGTATTTTGAAATACAGTACAATTATTTCTCTTAAAATGTGTTGTAAATCTTTGGAGCTTTTCTACCTGAGCCTCCACTGGAAATGGACTCCTATCCAGTCAGACTTTCCTGGTAATCAAACGTCAATACATACATAAATAAAACAATAAATAAATAGTTTCCTGCATTTTCTATGCTGTACCTAGTTGTTGATTGCATTTTAGTCAGAGATGATTAATCAGTTATCAGGTACATTGAATATGGCTAGATCAGTTAGCAGCTATCGCATAACAGTGCACGTATAGAGTTTTGTTAATTGCCAACTGTTGTGCGATCATGGAGTTAGTAGATTTGAGTTTGCTATGGTGTGGGGGGGTACACAGTGGCTTGCCTCTACAAAGAATTGTTCAAACAGCATTGTGATTTTCTTATTTAGATTTTCTGACTACATTGTAGCTCTTTAGTTAGTTTGTGTTTATTGGGTTCTTGATCAACTGAACTGTTCTCAATGAAAGTTCCATCTGTCATTTAATATAATATATATATATATATATATATATATATATATATATATATACACACACATATATATAATATTGGTGCAATACCCTACACAGAAAGGACACAAGGTTGACATTTACATGTTAAAAATGTAATGTTGATAGCTGCTGTGCATGCTCCAAGGATTAACCTTGGAGCAAGTGAAATCATAAACAAGCATTTTTGGAATGGGGCAAGCCACCCTGCACTCTCCATGTGAGGGGCTGTACCCCACATACCCCATGATAATTATATATACTAACTCTGAGTTTGCACAACCCCCAGGAAAAGAGAACATTTCTCTACCCAGGGTTTGTTGATCTCATATACGTGTTGACTTTATGTTTTGATAGACCAAATGGTGTTGACTAAAATAGATGTTGATCTTGTGTCTGTTCAAATAAAAGGAACAAACCAGTATAGATATATATATATATATATATATATATATATATATATATATATATATATATATATATATATGCATAGAAGTGAATTCCTCCCTTCTGTCTCTAAGTTTTACCCAATATGTGAACTCTTTGCAAACACATGAAACACGTTGACATGTAAATACACAGCACATGCATGCATATCTCCTGCCTCAGGTTCACATTCAATCCTGTAATACTACATAGTAATACTGAAAGTGCATGGGTTGTATAGTGTGACAGATGGATAGGGAACTCTGTCCTCATTTAACAGCCTGTAATTATAAAAAGAAATGTTGTGTATCCCTACCTATTGGCTTCAAATGAAGAGAAAAATCATCTACTGTGCCTGATTGAAACCCAGCTGATTGATCTACTGTAAGTGTAACTACTGTTTTGTAAATGCGTATAACCCATATCACCTAACCACATATACTCGTCAGTGAGGTAGTTTCACATCTTCACAGTAATGACAACTCTCCACCTCTGTATTGTGGGGCTTAATTCCCCTAGCACATTTCATTGTGGCTGATATTTGTGAAACATATTTAGATTCTGAGAGTACTTGCATATTTATTTGTTGACACTGTGTAGGCCACTCCTAATAGCATTGCTCTTGATCAAACTGCCATTTGTATTGATAGTAAGATTATACCGTAAGATTGACACCCTTTGTTAAGGGCCTTAAAGTAGATGATACAGAGTGACCAGTGGCAGGGGAAACTACCTTATAGTCTGGGTAGAAGGGGGCATAGCTAGTAAACCTGTGCCAGCCTTTCCCAGGTGTGTGTGTATATAACTGAAACCTCAAAGAGTCTGTGTGTGTCAGCTACTTGGGCAGGGACACGAAGCACTGGTTGGACTCCTTCTGGGAAGGAGGAACTGGTTCTATCACTCCTTGGGAAAGCATGTGAAGAAGAACAGGTGGAAACAAAACTGTCTGACCTGCTGGATGAAGAATGACCCCACAGAAAGGAGGAATTTCCTCCCACTGCCATCTGTAACCTTGATGAATGAATTTCAGAACCTATTGGGGTAAAAGATGAGTGGTCTGAGGTACAACAAATGCCCACACACCCCTGCAGTTGAGGCAATTGCTATCCTGCTGTGACGGCAAAGAATGTTTGCTTAACTTTTTCTTTTTGTGGCTGGAAGAAGGACAGACCTCGGGAGTGACGTTCTGTTCTAGGGTCAAGCCGAAAATGGTGCCTCTATTCTGAGGCAACAAACAACAGTGGCAGTAAAACTATCAGTTACCAAAAGTTACTCTTTTTGACAGAAAAAAAAACAGTAAACATCACTTTCAAATACCATGGCAGCCCTACAACATTAAAATAAACACGATTTCTCCACAGAAAATAGTTTATCCTTTAGATAACCCTACTTTTAAATGCACAGAATCAATAAGTGCTCCGTTTAAAATTACGTGTCAATCTCGAGGCAATCTGTTATAACACAACACTCCCAGCTTTAAAATAACTTTCCTGAAGAGTAGAGTAATACAACATCAGTAAAAATTAAGAAAATAGAAGTTTTTTTTCACAAAGGGAACTTACCTGCCCAGCGAAGGAAAGTACAAGCTTACAGCTGATCCTCAAAAGTCTCAGAGAAGTGTACTGTTTGGCAGCACTAAAGCTCTAAAGGGCTTTGTGCCCAAACTTGTCTTTTAGTCAGCCCACGTCAAGCTGCATGATAGGTTGGGAGTGTGGAAGGTGCCCTGAAGCTTTGGAAGCTGGTTGGCTTTTATATACTTGGCAGAATTTAAGCCACGGAGCTAAGTCTACTACAGCAGTAATCAATATGAAGAACAAACTTAAAAATATTAAATGAATTGTACTCCGTCATTTCAATCTCATTTACAAAGTACAAGTAACTGATTTTTGCATTCAAATCTTTTCTAGGATTCTATGGAATTGCATTTGAACAGTTGACAGCTTTAGTTAGGTGATGTACCAGAGCTAACTGGAATCTAAAACCCAATTAAAGTTCATGAGTTGCTCTAGCCATTTTTTGACTTGCTGGTTGGATGGATTTTAAGCTATTGATGATCTCATTCTTGACCAGTCCTTTATCAAGGATGCATTGATTGGTCCTGTAATCAGTCGTAGTGAGTCTTTCTTAAAGTACTATGCTAGACATATTGTATCAGCTGCTAAAGAGAATTCACCAAGAAGATGGTCAGATTTTTAGTTGCTTGAGTACTAACTTTGAGCAAGTATACTGCATCTGCTGCAGGATTGATATTCATCAAAATGCCAGTTATATCGTCATAGACTTGATAATATTAGAAATAAATTAAAAAAGAGAGAAATATTCTGTTCATCTACATGTCTGCCAACATAATCTCCATTTCATTCACCTTGTTTTTTTCATGACAGCCTTATTTTTGGGCAAGCCGTGTTTTTGAACCAAATCAAGTGCAATGTGTGGCCTACTTATTTTCTCAGTTCTTTACAGCATACACACATAAGAACACACAACACACATTAAAAATAAATATTTAAAAACATATTACTACTTTCTTAGTTTTGAATTGTTCCTTCACTTATGGTTATCAGCTTTCTTCTCTACCATTTTACCGTCTTTTTTTTTTTCAAAACTGACAGTTTTTTTTTTCAGACAAGAGTCAACAAAAATGTTGCAAACAGAAGAACTGAACTTTGCAGAGGACAGTATCCCAGAAGACCACAGAAATGGATATGACAGCTCATCCTTACTGTTCTACTTAAAGCTGTTGCTATGGAGAGGCATACACATAAGCTAAGCACAACCAGTAGGCTCGTAACAGACTATCCCTTACACCAATCTGCTAGTACAGTAGCAAACCTGTCAGAATGAATCCACAGTACAGCCATCTTCTGTGTATGTTACTCATCCTGCTGGTCGTTGCTCTCCTTTTAGACTTAATCGCATGCTCTTGCGTTATCTAAGCTCCTCTCAACTAGCATGCTAAATGGGTGTTATAGTAGTGTGATGGCAAAAGACAACTAGATGTCATAAAATGCAACCTGAAAACAAACATAGCCACTGTATTCCATCTTAATACACTTACATGTATACATGCATTATTGGGCCTGGAATATCAGACTGCAGAGATCTTGGAAGACAGGGGATGGTTTTAGAGTGGGGCTGCCAACAGAGGTAGATAAAATGGCCAGTAGGATTACCACATCTTAGATAGTACTCATTACCATTAATCAAAAGTAAATACTCTACTTTTCTAGACACACACACAAAAAAAAATCACACTTCCTGTCACCATAAGGTAGACTAGCAAATGGAAAATAAATTCTCCTATCATAGACAGAATATGGCCTCCCTGTTATTGCCAAAGAATCAAGGAAGAAATACGCAGCGATGCAACCCCTGTCCAAGCAAATCTGCCAATTCTTCAAATTCGCCCCTCCATGCCAACAGAACTTGACTGTTCTGTCCTCATTAAAGCAAAATGACTTTTCATAAGTGAAAGATGAACATTCCTCCAAGCTCTCCTAATCCACAAACTTTTATGCCAAGACTTTTTCATTCTGTAGCCAACTCTCTCAAAAGACCCACATTCTGCAACCTTAGATCACAGATATCTCCTCCCTTCCACTCTACTCTCAAAGCTCCACTCCACTGACCACTGCTTGTCAGTAATAGCACTCAAAGCATGGGACTTATTGTCTGCTAACTTGAGACATCACCAGAACAGCTTCATTCTTCCCCTCATTGAACATTTTGCCACCCTCTTGAGGACTATGAAAAACATTTACAGACGTCAGAAAAAAAAAAAAGACCACAGAGGTAACACTATGTATTTAATCCCAGATTCCACAAAAGCAAAATATAGCAGAGAACAGTGCTATGATGGGAAAAGGGCAGAAGAAGGAGAGGCTTAGATGGCTGAGACAATGGGAAGGGAGATGGTAGCAAAATAATTTGTCAGCTAGTAGGTGGACAAGACATAGAACACGGTTAGGTTATATATCAGACTATTCAAAAACTAGAAAGTAAGTTGGCATAACCATACAAAGAAACCTCTAATAGATCGCTAGTTAGTGGCAAAGAAATTAAAGGCAAGAAAACAGGTTCATTTGTCTCCTTGTAGTGGTCCATGACAGGACAGCCTAAAATACGTAGAAAGATACTCCACACAAACACAGTTATTGCAAAACATAATTGACTTAGATTAGATGGTAGGAAATAGATATAATTTCAGTAAGGTGTATTAAAATATATATCACTAGTACAACAGGTATTAACGGCAGAGCCGGATCCAGCACTAGGAGACCAAGGCAGTCGCCCAAGGCCCACTAGCTGGAAGATGGGCCCCTACTGGCTAGGGTAGCTGCCAGAAGTGAAAAAGCAACTACACATCTTCTTTAAGAACACTGTTACATCCCTGCATGGACAGAGGCAACACATACACATCATTATTATTTATTTATTTATAATTATTCTGCATGCAAAATGGAGCACAGCAGACATTTCAGTAAGCTGACATACCTGAGTAGGCTGCGATGGAACAGTGCATTTCTGTGTGCTATACATAAGCATAACATTGTGTGTGTGTGTGTGTGTGTGTGTGTGTGTGTGTGTGTGTGTGTGTGTGTGTGTGTATTTGTATAATGCCCTAGGTAAGAATGGCAGGTTAGTTAATTTAACCAGGCTCAAACCCTGTACCTTAGCTACAGAAGACAAGAGGAAGGGGTAGAGGTGCTGCAGTCCTGAGTTTGTCCTTTGGATGAGATGCCTAGTAATTATGAATGTTTTGTTGGTTTGCCATTCATTCCCTACTGCAATATTACCAGCTTACCAATTTTTTTTTTTTTTTTAATGTAACATATAGACTTACTTTTCAAGGGCAGCAGACATTGAATTTGTAGCATTATAATATAAAGTTTTTTACAAGCACTGACCTCTTCATTAGTTACAGATCTTTTTAATGTGGAATTATTCAGGTGACTTGTACTTCTGCAGAGATTGTGCATTATTGACCGATATTGGTAGATTGCAATAACAGATGTTTGAGTGGCTTTTTGTGGTTGAGTTCTTCTGAAAGTTGCATTTTTGTCATTACTGGTTCATACCTTTAGTTTCATTGCTTACTGGAAAAATGTTCAAAACTACATATTCAAAACGGTTCCCCTTCAAACCATCGAACGTTTAAAACATCGAAGTTCAGATCATCGAGACGAGCACATCGAGTTTTAAAACATTGAAGGTTTAAGGGTTTGAAGGGGAAGAAAAAGGTAAGTGTAGATGGGAGAATGTTTGTGTTTTTGCAGGGCACCAAGGTGCCCTGCATACTGTGTGTGCTATGTGCCATCTGTGTGATGGCACTACAGATAGGGTATGGAAAATCTCCCGTTTAGCGCTTCTACATATAGCGCTAAATGGGAGATTTCCCTTTACTCCACTGTAGTGCGGTCTCGGAGTTGGAATATTAAAGTGGGGGGGTGTATGTTACAATTTATTTTTATTTATTTATTTTTTTTGGTTGCAGTTGTAACCTTCGATGTTTCAAAGTTCGATGTTCTGGTCTCGATGATCAGAATTTCGATGTTTTGAAAATTCGATAGTTAGAAGTGGAACCATTTAAAACACACTGTAACAAGTGGTGCTTTGTTCTTCATAGAATATAATTTAATGCAATCAGAACACATGCATGTATGCATGCATGGTCCTAAAAATGTGTACAAGGGATGTATGGTTTAAAAACAGCGCAAAGGAAAACTTAACCTGCTACTGGCAGATGCATTTCAATGAATGTTGTTTCAATGAATGAGAGTTTCAAGGGCTGAGAAGTTTTTTCTTAATGCCAATTTTGTTTTTATTATGAGACTGTATTTTCTTGTTTAGCAAACATCTATCAGTGTTTATGCTATAAAATTTGAAATAAAAGATTTAAATTAAATCCAAATATCTGTAATCATTGTAGAAGTAAAAAAGAAAACAGTATGCACCCTGGCAAGTTTGAACAGTGTTTATTGTAAGTAGGAAGAAATAGACAAGTAGAGGGACATGAGAATGGCTGCAGGGTGGGGGAGATGCTGACGGGGTGCTGCTGTGTGTGTGGGGGGTTGCTGTATGTATGTGGGAGTGCTCCAGTCCATTACTCTGCCTAGGGCCCTATTTGACTATGATCCAACTCTGGCTAACGGAACTATGGTATTGGAAGAGTACTTTATTTATTGATGTTATTCATATTTGTTTACTGGGGTTTAGCACTGATCTCAGTCAGAGAGCACTATCTGGTTAAGTGAGTTGCTCATAGTCACACAGTTGGGCAATGGTGGCTGAGGGAACCAAACTCTAGACCACTGGACCACAGAAAAAGTGTAACAGTTTCGTATTCCTGTACAATAGCTGCCAGACAATATAAATACAGCAATGATATAAAATGATGAAAAATACATTGAGTGGTTGTAGTTTCTCTGTGAAGTTCCATTCTTGCATGTTCTTTCAGTTTATAGATATTACAGCATCATTTCTACATGCATCACGAACAAAGTTAGTAAACACGATTTAATGTCTAATGATTCACAGTAATGTTTCTAACTGTGACTATATCATTTTTGTAATTTGTGCCCTTTGGCCTAGACTGTGATAGAAAAGGGTCCCTAGACTAGTGCATGAAATAGCTAATAAACAGTTAATCAGTAAGCAAGCAAATGAAAAATAAATAAAGAGGGTGTGGTTACCTTCAAAATAATGTGCACAATATCTAATAAATGCACATGGGCTAAAATTTCCAATGTAAATGAAAATCACTTTTTTTGAAATTTGATATCCCAGCAAATGTAATATCAGCTAAGAAAAGAAAGCATAGAACTGTGTGGCCAATTTTAAAATATGATGATACATCCAGTGTTATTTATTATATAGTATAATGGTGTTATGAATTCACAGTAATCATCTATCTGTTTTAGTTGAAGTAACATTATTGTAATAACTGTTATCTTTTTATTCTAAATTGTATTTTACAGGCTTTTGACCCTATCTGAGGACATTCTAGCAGCAGTTCCTAATGGTGACAAATATGCTACTTTCCTTCGCAACTTGAGTCAGATTTTAACTTCTGGAGAACAAGGTAACATATTTTTCATTTTCAGTCCATGTGGCTGTACTGTTTTTTGACTAAACATTATTAATTGTACAATCTGATTTTATGTTGTTCAGAAAACATCTGCTAAAGATACTGTGGTTTTTAAACACCCATCTGTCAAGTACAAATGCACCAGTGTGTGGATGGACACGTCCTGTTAAATATATTTAGTACCCAGTGGTACGTTTAGTTCCCTGCTTCCTTGCAGCCTTCATGTTTCGTATTCCTTTGGGAAGTTATATAGTACATATAGTACAACACTCTCACCCTTTCCCCTACTCCTCTCTTTCTTTTTATCAGGATGTCTGCTATTCATAACTGTCCTTCACATTACACAGACCCATCCTTAAGCCAATGCCAGCAACATAACAGGTAGTAGTACTAGCTCATAGGTTATCAGCAAGATAGTACAGTAATCATTAAGCGTATGATGCTATAAACCTCAAAATATTTTATTAAAGTTGATTTATTTGATAGATGCTTTTCAGTGGTGCTGCGGTAGTGTTGTCACCTCACAGTAAGACGCTGTCCGGTTCGATCCTCAGCTAAAGCGTCTTCTGCGTGGAGACATGCGTGAATGGGCATACCTTCGTTGAAGGTTGTGCATCAGAGCTGGTAAATCGGCACATAAAAATCACCTACCAATCATTAGCGGACCAGAGTTCCGCTGTAGCGACCCCTAACCGGGAAAAGCCGAAAGACACAAACAATTACTCATATAGCAATCAACACTTGCACATTTACATAAAGTTACTATGCAAATTCATTAAAGCTTTTTAAGACTCATTTTTTATAAAACATTTCGCATGACTGAAACAGAATAAATGATTGATTATTGTTATAATTTTTCCTGAGGATTTTCATTATACAATATGGGAGAGGTATTCAGAAATGTGCAGTGGTAATTATTGCAAGCCCATGTATGTAAATCTGTCTGATCTACATGTAATGGGGCTACTTATGCATCACAAATCAATGTTTTAATACTTTACATTCATTCAAGATGCATACTTAGCCCAGTTATGTGAAACCAGGATGGAATCAAACACATTGACTTGCAGTAATTAGCACAGTAGCATTAGCTATTTCTGAATACCACCCATCAAAATTTCTCACAAGTGTATAAAGTTCCCATAAGACCCATAAAAGAAACATATGGATATTATGTAAATGAACGTTGTGGCTATGATTTCATATTAGTTAAATCAACAGGAAACTGAAACAGTTCTACAGCAGAGAATGTAGTCATTCTGAAGTATAGATGCAAAACTAATACTAGCAAAATAAATATTTTAAGGTTGTGAAGTTGAAACAACAAACAGCACAGGCACAAATTCTGTATTATAACAACAATCATATCACTAAGGTATCAAAAGCTAAACAACAAAGACCTACAGCAGACCTAATACAATTCTAACAAGGCAGCATTTCTACATTCAGTAACACATAAAATATATGCTCATTCAGAATAAAATTTTTGCACAAACAAGTAAAACTTCACACACAGATATCTTCTCATATAAAACAGACTGCTTTACAAACATATATCAATATAAGCTATTTTACTTGAATTAATAGTAATGCAGGAAGCTGGTATTCTTTCTATTCAGTGCTATGTATTACAAATTGCTCTGAAATTTTAAGTAATATTATTGCACTATGTGGTCATCTCTGTTCATTTCCCTTGAAAGCAGAGTAGTATATAGACAGGCTGAAAGACACATAGATAAGTAAATAGATAGATGGATAGGCAAATCTGAACATAATTAGGAGAACATTTTCTCAAGTAAATAAACGGGATTACAGCGTGTTGCTATTCTGCTTTACAATTTATATTTTATTGATCATATAGAATCAATACAAAATAGGAGGAAAAGGGTGGTAAAATCAAAAATGAGAGGAAGGGGAAAACTGAAATTTGGTGCATTAAGTATTTACCAAGTATATTTCAGGAGATATTGTTGTTAAAAATAGTATTTACTATTTAGGATTATTGTGTTGCATAATAAAATGGTGGCATTAGTGCAAATCATGTTTTTCTAACAGGCTGTACGTGTAAGATCATAAGTGTTGTTCTTACGTCTGTAGGCCATGTTTTTAGCCAGCCAGTATTATGCTTATAAAGTACTGCAGATTATCAGCAGGCATAAGCTATTTTGACAAAACATGATTCAGCAGCTTTACACGCACCAAATATAATTTACTGGGGTAGATGTATTTAAATAATTGTAGATAGATAGATAGACAGGTAAACATATGTATGTATAGACAGACAAACAGCTAGATAGATATATAGATAGATAGATATAGCTATACTTCAGTATGCAATCTCCAACAGTAGAAACGTGTTTTCTTATCCAACATGTGGTGGTCAGAGCTGGTTATAAATAGAAGTGTAATAGACAGGTGCGATGTGTGGCTCCCTACATGGGAAATATAAATATAAGCAGGCTGAAATACTGTACTTCCTTGATATGTTTCTCCAAGGACACAGATGTTTGCATGCTGGCAACATAATTTCCTAGGTTCCCCTGGAAAAAATGTTAAGAACGTGAGTTTCATATTCAGGAAAATGAATGGCCAGATGTAAGGAAATTGCATGTCCTTTCCATTCAAGATGTGCAACCCTGGAGCAATAATGATGGAGGCACAATCCCCATATGAATGTGCATTGAAATTAACCTGCAGAAACATTGGGCCCCATCCCAAAAGCCATCTCCCAGTGTAAGAGAGCAGGTCTTTTGGAATCTAGCCCCTAGGGTAAACCTGTTTATACATAGGCCTTACATTAATGTAAGTCACTTACACCAAGAGTAAGTCTTTTGGAATCTGGCCCTGCTGTAACCCTGTTTATAGACAGGCCTTCCACTGAAGTAAGTCATTTACATTAAGTGTTTTGGAATCTGCCCCCTGGATTAAGCCTGTTTATAGATAGGTCTTACACCTAAATAAGTCATTAAACTGACAGCAAGTCTTTCAGAATCAGGGCAGACTTACAATAAGAGCAATTTTTTTGGAATTTGGCCCTTTGTCAATATGATTTTTTTTTTTTTACAAATGTTTCATGTGGTCTTTCTTTCAACATACAGTCTTTTGACTCTGTATCTACAAAAGTCAAAATGCTTTGAACATTAGAGTTGTGTGAGTAAAATCAGTTCTTAACAGTTTCTTATAATAAATCAGTGCGTAATGCCTTTAGGGAAACTGGATTTGATGATAAATATCAAAATGTTATTCTGTTAATTGTTGTCAAACTTCAGTAATTATGTCCTTCAATTTCCAAAAGTAAAATATTGAAAGTAAGACTATCTGTCAGAATTTCAGAAGTATGCATACAAAAATAATTATAGGTGAATGTATAGCTGAGTGCATGTAGTTTGAAAAATCTATGTTCCTGTGTAGTGAACTCTGAAACTCTAGGGTTCTAAGTCCAGACAGATGTAAAAATGAGTAATTAGCATATTTTTTCTTTATGTGATTAATTTTGAACCATGACATTACATCAGAAACTTGTAACATATTTCATAATGTCTGCTGGAATAGTGAGTGTGGGGTTAAAAACTATCAGCAGTACATTATCTGCAAATAGCAAGGACTAGTCCTACATACTGACCCTGTAACATAGAAGGATGAGACACTTGCTATGACTCAGATGACTAAGGTTCGATTAGACCCTAGCCATAGGAGTCACTTTAGTCATAAGTCAGGAATAATTCATAGATTCATAGATTTATAAATTGTTACTAGGCTAACAACCCGGGGGGGGGGGGTCTTTCTAAACTTAGCCATGTTTTTCCGAAAGAATAATGATGTCATGTATCCAAATAGGATATTGAGGGCCAGGCATTTATAACCTTCCTCTGTCCATAAAGGACATGGGTGTGAGACCCGGTGTAACTTTCTTATTCCCCCTCTACCAGACCAGGTTGTGCTTAAACTGGGTAATAGATGAACACAGCTTCACATGGATGGGAAGCCTGTTACATAGGACAGGCAATCCCTGGAACACATATCTGTCTCCCCAGCATGTTCTGTTTAAGTCACAGACCATAGAAGGGTGTGAGCTGGTCTTTGGGCACATGTTCTCTATTTGAGAAGTATGACCATTTTGTCAATTACAGATAAACAACATATTTATTTATTTATTATTTATTTCTCTTTGTTTATTGAGAAGGAAAAACTGAGAAAAGCTCCATTTGCTTACATTGCATTAAACTAAGTTCCAGTCAAACAGAGCAATTACATTTCTATTTACATTTATACACAAACAGTAGTTACATGTATACATGCTAAGATTTTACAGAGGTGGAAGTTATTAAGCAGAAAGCATAGATACAACTTAGTGAATTGTACAGGCAGCAGTTATGTAAAAATTGTTCTGTCATTTCAAAAAGAAGTTGAGAATATTATGCTTAAGGAGAATATTTTTAGAGTATTGTTCTGTGAACACAAATGAGCATGTACAGGACCAGAATTGGTTAAGATGTTATTTAAGCAGTGGTTTAAAACTATTGAGTTTGTCAGAGGGTTTTATTTGCATAGAGATACTATTTCAGTGTCTCCTGCAACATTATTTGGCTTACTAGTAAATAATAAGAATTTGTTACTAGAATGGATGATCCTTGGTGGACAGTAGGGTAGTAACAGGTTTTGTAGTGCAGGGCAGTTTTCTGGTTGATGAATGAGTTTGTGTGCTGCAATTAGTTATAAATATGTTAGAAAGTTGTGCAGTTCAATCCAGTTTAATTGCTTTAAGCAATGACAATGGCCTGTCTTATGCGGGAGACCAGTGGCAAATTTACTTATTTTATTGCAGCAGGAGGCAAGTTTCTTTGTTTGAGTATTATTTCAGTTTGTTAGGACAGAAGCAGCAAATAAGAGAGTCGGCAGTAAAAAGGTTGTGGCTAGAGATTTTCTTGCAGCATTTGTAAGGAATCCATTGATCCTATAAAGGAAGCCCAGTTTCTGGTGTGTAGATTTAATGGTATGTAGTATGTGGTGGTCATATTTGAGATTTTCATCTATTATAGCGCCTAGAAGTATACTGTGAGTTACAGTTAAAATGACAGTATTATTTGCTGAATTTATAGTAAAAGATTGCTTTGAATTTTGGCAAATTTTTGAGGTGAAATGCATTAGTTTAGTTTTCTTGGGGTTGAGCAGGAGATTTGATTCTTTGAGCCAGGTTTCTACAGAGGAGAATGAGTTTTGGGTAATGTCTTGGAGCTTGGCCACACATATGAATGTTGAGTCATCTGCATACTGAACTAGACTAGCATGATGAGTGGAGGTGGTGAGGTCATTAATAAATATATCACATAGGACAGGACCATAGAGCCCTGAGAGACACCTGTAGTAACTGGTTGAAAAGATGAGTAGGTTTGTTGCCATGTAAAGGCTTGTTGCCTTCCAGACAGGTAACTAAGGAACCACAAGGAGTTTTGTGAAAGTCCTGTTGAGGAGAGTCGAATGGACAGTTGCTGGTGCGAGACAGTATCAAATGCCCTTGACAAGTCTAAGAACATGGTGGACACAAGCAGACCATCGTTTCTCTGTTGGTTTATTATATCGGTAAAATGTAGTAGAGCAGCAGTGGTGCTGTGCTGGAGCCTAAAGCCATGTTGTGTTTCTGAGAGCAGGTTATGTGAGCTTAGGTATTGCATCAGCTGCATATGGATGCATTTCTCTAATATTTTGGAGGGGGGAGAGAATCTCTATCAGTCTGTAGTTAGTAAACTCTGTAGATGTGCTGCTTTTGTGAAGTGGTGTGATGTAAGATTTTTCCACAGTGATGGGATGTATCTTTCTGCTATGGACCTATTAATTAGTATGGACACACAAAAGACTATGACTTCTGCAGCCATTTTAGGTGGCAGTTGGTTTAAAGCTACAGAAGTAGTTTTTATTTTAAGGGGCAACTTCCTTATGAGTGAGGTAGGTACTGAACTAAAATTGAAGAGCTGTGGATGTTTTTTATTGGACGGGGTAGAGAGAGGGGGTAGATGTGTTAGTGTCTAAGAGAGATAATATTGATTGTATAAAGTAGGAAATAAACTGTGTGTGGAAGCGTCTGTCACATTGTCTGTTTTTGGACAGAGACTGGTGGTCTTGCCAGGGTAGAATAGTTTATTTAGTGATGGCCAAAAACGTTTTGGGAACTCATTACAGCCGAGTGACTTCTCCAGGCGTTTCTGCAGTTACACCCTACTGCTCCTCTAGGCGTCAAATATTGCCTGTTCATATTTGCATTAATAATTCCAAAACCATGTTACATACAAGGTATCAGAAAATTTTATCTTGAAGCATACATGATAGCAAACACAATTGTATTGATATATGACCACTGTCAATGGGTATTTGTTAAAAATGTAAAGTGATAACTTAAATTTTTAAATGCTGAAGCCACGCCCACTAGGAGTTAAAGGTATGCACTCAAAAGAGCTCTACTGGAGGGAATAGGTTGGTATAGTATGTTTGCTTATCCTGTTTGAGATGGAGTTTTGCTAGGCTGTAGGACATTTTGAGTTCTATTTTTATACCAGTTTTTCTAGGCTTTATCCCTTTTTATCATGATTTTTTTGTTTCCTTTATCAGCTATGGTGCAGGGTTACTCTTTTATTACATACTGGTGCTAGATTATTAAGGGTCTTTAAGAATAAGTTATTAAAGTGTTTTCTACAGCAGTATCTAGCGGCATTGTTCTAAGTACTTTCCTGTTATATTTTTTTAGTGTTTCATTGAAAATATGTTTGCTGAAATCGATTGTATTTTGTATTTGATCATAGATAATATGTTTGTCTAGGAAATGGTGGGTTCTAATAGCATTATGTTGGTATGTGGTTACTTATGCTATCTGAATGACAGCCTACTTTTCTCAGTTTGTCTGGTTTGTAAGAATCCAATGTAATACTGAGCGTCTCCCTGAAGTTTTACTGACTCTAGCAGGTGTGGTTATTAATTGTGTGAAGTTGTACAAGTTTATGGATTCAGTGGGGGTAGAATGTTTATGGATTCAGTCGGTATATCTATGAACAACACTTAAAATAATTTTTAGCTGAATTAAACAGAGATCAAGTATTAATGCAGCTATTTGGCCTATCATATAAACTTTAAGTTTAAATCCTGCAATAGATTGCATGTAACATTGTTTTGCAATTGATAATGTAAATATGAAGAGCAATACCAGACACTTATATATGTTACTAGGCTCATCTTAGAGAAATCCATTGAAGCATAATCAGATAAATATGTGATTAAGACTGAGAGAAATACAGCTTACACAAAGAAGGGGAAATGGGTTACATATACATTCAAGATGTACATACTGATAATGCTTGGAGTATATATGGCAAACATGTCTGTAGAATAAGGGGGGTTTAGGAATTAATGGTGTTTAGGACATAATTAAGAACTAGTAGCTATAAGAAACAAAGGAGTTTTGGGTTTCTAGGCATCATGAAGTTTGAAAGAGGATATGCAGGACATTAATTGTAAGTACAGGAAACAAATACCTGCTAAAACTATTGAGTGACACAAATAAGAGAACTGTTGTGATGTATATACTACAGGAGAATAAATTGCATAAGCGTATATTACCTGCTCCTTTTAAGTGGGATAAATGTAGTAAGATAAAGTTTATTCATAATAAATTTATTGTAGTAGCATGTCAAAGTATATGCCAAGCAGAGAATAGGAAATACATAAAGGGCAAGGAGAATGCCCTAGTAATCTAACACTTCTGAAGAATGTGGAAGTACAATGACAGCAAAGGGGTTAATATGTAGAAGATCATTATCTGAATCCATAAATATACATTTTAAAAAAATTGTGGGAAGTTTTGAAGATGTATGTAGAGGTTTTTCTTAAAGGGTAAAACAAGGCATATGGCAGATAAATGACATAGTTATTATACAGAAAAGAGGAGGCAAGTAGAAGATATGCTTCAAGTACAGAAATTAGATGACTTAATTACTCAAGTAAAAGAATGCAGAATGTGAATGAGAAAGATAGAAAAAAATGAAGTTACTGGGCAGAAAAAGTGGACTGAATGTTTATGACAAGTAAGAAGTTCTGTGTTAGATGTCATTTTGAAGACTTCAGGAGAGAACAGATGAAAATCAAACAAATTGTGATAATAGCAGAGTAGGTAGTAAAGAATTTGGAATATTTATAAGGTGACAGTAATTGCATTCTGATTTTATTTGCTGGGGAAATGAAGAGAAGGGAGTTAGTAATCCAGAATTCAAAAAGTTTAGAAGAAAGGGAATAAAAAAAAAGATGTGAATAGAATATCAGGTGGGGAATTCTCTAGGTTTAGAAGCATCATCTTGCGAATGGTATAAGATCAGTGGTAACAAAGTCAAAAATAAGTTTGCATATGTGTTTCAGGAAGAGAGTTTAATTCCTCTGGTAAAGATTTGTGTATATTTTGCATTAAGCAAATACTAGAAGAAGGAGCACAGTGACATGCTAGTGATGTGTTATTCCTAGAATATATGAATATGTGACTAGAATATATGAAACTAGCAGTTATGAAGGGTAAGGGATAGAAAAGTTATGGCCACCATCATGGCAAGCAGCAGATTGTTTTCTAAAGAAGGAAGAAAGAGGACAGAATAATATATTTGTGATTAACGGACCAAAACTTACCTTTTACAAGTACATATTATGTACCTGTTGGTGAAATATGAGAGAAGGAGGCAAGGAATAACTAAAGAAGTTATTCAACAAAACGTATATATAAGGATGAAAATGGGGAGGCATTAGTAAATGCATGGGTATAATTAATTTTCCTTATAAAAAGGCGAGGTTTAAAAAAAATTGTAAATTGTTGTGTATTACAGATTTTAATATAGTTTTATTCATTTATTGATTTGTTTGTTTCGTTGTTGACTGAGGAAGTTTGACTGGACAGAATCCATTTTCAGCCAAGACCCAGGGAGAAAAGTTCCTCCACAGTATGTTTATATTAACAAGTGAGTTTCAGTTTTAAAAAAAAAAAAAAAAACAAGTTAAATTTCTCCCTAAACAACAAACATAATTATGACAGGTATATACATCAACAATTATAAGTCGTAAAATCTTGCAGAAGTAAATAGATTGATACTGCAGAAGGAAAACATTATATTAAATAAGTTTAGTGTTTTATTTTGGATTGAAGAAGAACAAAATAAGAATGTAGGGAACACAATTAGCTACAGTAACTCCTTTCTTAGTCCATATTTATACAAATGTGTGTGTGTCCAGACAAATGCACACACACACACACACACACACACACACACACACACACACACACACACACACACACATTCAGACACACACACACACACACATACAAACACATACAAACACATACATATGCTCACACGAATCATATGACAACTCTTCCCCTTCCTCTTCTCTTTAGCTTCTGGGTGCTACACCCATCAACTTTCTCTCAAGTAACTTAACTTGTTCATTAATGCTATTTTCATATGGAGATGCAACACTATCTGCAGTACTTTATCTGCTTAGGGTAGACAGAAACACTTGATCTGAAAGCATAACTTGAGCCTGCTGTGTCTTGCTGATGTGACAATTTTCCAGTTTTATTTCTTCCAGTGATCTAGTCAGGAGTCAGGAAAATTGTTATACATTTGCAATGATTGTACTTTCTTCTGGGAAATGCAAAGTTCATTTAATCTGGTAAGAGTGAGCTTGTTTCATTTATACATCTTCCATGTGCTACCTTGCCCAAAGAATGCAGCATGGAAGAGTGAGAGTTAGGAACACTGGCTGACTGATCTGAAAGTTTAAGCAAGGAATAATGCCCAATAGTGTGTGTGTGTGGGTGTGTGTGCTTGCAGCTTCATATGTTTGTGTGTGTGGGTGTGTATACATGTATATGAGCTCATGCATGCATGCGTGTCTGTGTAGTTGCATGTACACATGTTCATGTGTGTGGGTGTGGGTGTGTATGCCCATGTGTGCACACATACACGTGTTTGTGTGTAGGTGTGGGTGTGTGTTGGTGGGAGTCTTGTTGGTACTGCAGTTCTGCAGGACATCGTGAAGAGACTGTGTGATGCTGCACTGTGGAATATGAGAGTTTTTCCCATTGATTGTATTTTTGTGCATCTTTAGAACTAATTGTATATCTTATGAGAGCAGAAGCAGCAACAGTCCGATGAGAAACTGATTTCAGAACTGCATTCTAGTGGGATCAGTGCTTTGAGAGTTCAAGCATTTATGTCAGGGGGATAGGCATTCAGCATTCTCAATATACTATATGTTAGTCATACTGCTTTGTACTTCATCGTTATTGCTGATCTAAACCAGTACTGTAAAGACTTGACATTTTCATTTTATGTCTTATCCAAATTTTGTTTTCCAAAGGTGGAGGAAACCAACCAACTCTTGCCAGTATACTGCAGAAAGTGACAGATCTTCTTAAAGAAAATGGTCAATTAGGAAATGATTCATGGAGCCAGTTTGTTAATGTTTTAAAGGTATGGAACACAGTTACTCACAACTACTTGCCATTTGGCGACTTTTCTTAGGGCTACTGAGAATCTGCTTTCACTTGAAGCAATCCATTACTCAAAAGACAAAAACATTTTTTTTTTGCATTTCTCTTAATTGCAGCTGTATTTTATTATTTTCTTAAATTATTTACTTTTTTTTTTTACTGCAATTTTCAAAAAAAACGTAGTGGCTACTGCTGCTTTAAGTAGTTATTTGCACAGTTTTTACACTGTATCTGATAGTCCTAGGGCTGTCATAGCTAGATTGTGTGGTTTTCTTACATTTGGGCTCCAAACCAGCCATTATACATTAAGAAAGTGTTTTTCTGCACTCTTGTGGCAGAAGTATACTGATCTAACCAATCTGAGTTAGGGATCGCAGGTGGAAGGCTTTGTATGTGCTTTTCTGATTGGTAGTTAGCTTAAAACTTGTTCCTCTTTGCTGGTATTTAAAACTTGTGTTTGCACAAAGATGCTCTCCATGCAGTAGCGGATGACAGTACCCTGTATAGATGCAAATGCCTTGAAGATTAGGTTCTTCCCTAAACAACTGTCGTGAAACTTTTCGATTCTTTTCTGCTGCTCTAGGAACAACATGTTCACACACTGAGCAGCATTGTTTTATTGCTCAACCTTAGTCTGCCCAAAGTATAGGTCCCGCTTATAGTCTCTTAGCTACCAGCACAATCCTGTCAAATTAACCCATTCCCTTCCCTAATAAAACATACAGTAATAACCTGCTATCATGGGCAGGCAGTTTCCCATCATCTCTCTGGCCAACTTGATGGACATGGGCATCCTGAGGCAATGTAGCAATTGTCTGATGTATACTGACAACCACTTACTCCTGAAACAAACAACCAAATACTTTATGTGAGAGATGCAGTTACAGACGCAAGACTTTCACATACAAACAAATTGAATGCCAAACAGGTTGTCAGCACACACTTATCACTTCCCACACTAAATAAGGATACAACACATAAACCCAGATATGCAGAGGTTCTCACTAGTAACTTAACAAAAGACCAGAGGCTTTCCAAATGGGGCCTTCAGAAACCATTTACATACACAACAGTGCAAAAACCCCCCACTGCCATAATAACACACACACACCAGTGTCTCAACAAATAAACCCATAAGGCATAACACCACAAAACCCAATGTGCTGGTCATAGGAGACTCCATAGTGAGACACACAGATGCTCCCCTCACCAGGCTAGATAAGGAGTGGGTTATGGTTAGCTGCCTGTCAGGTGCCAGGATCTGTCAAGTGACTCAAGCACTCATGTCACACAACCACAAGTACCAGTATGACTCCGTCATAATCCATGTGAGGGTGAATGACTTGAGATGTACTTCTGTGGACTTTATGAAGAGAGATATGACTGAGCTCTCCAATTATGTGTCACAGGCATGTATAAGCTAAGCCTTAAGCAGTATTCTACCTTCTCCAAGGATGATGCGACAATACAATCAAAAAATGATTTACATTAACAATTGGCATGGCTTCTGGTGTCATTCCAAGGGGATCCAGTATGTGCCAGCCTGGAAGGGCATAGATGACAGGCCATATTGCTTTGGCCAAGATGTTCTGCACCTGTCTCCTCTGGGATTACAGATACTGGCAAGGACATTAGCTACCAGTATTGTGCCTTTTTTTAGATAGTGTCAAAATAACCAACCTCCCAACATAACAAAATCATCTGTAGATAAACCTAAGGTACTGCTGCTTAATGCTAGAAGTCTAAACAAGAAACTGCACTCTCTGTAAGCACTACTCACCTTGGAAGATGCTGACATCTGTGCAGTCACCACAATATGGTTCAATGCCACAGAAAGCACTGTGACAGCTGCGCAGGGCTACAATGGCTTCCATACATTCAGACCACAAACTGAGAGTGAAAGAACCAAAGATAATTACACCTCAGGACTGGTCAAACAGTATGACTCTCTTGAGCTGCTCCATGTCAAATTAACCATAGGCAAAATCACTTACCACATCATGGCTAGCTATAGGTTCCACACCATAAAACAGGAAAAGCATACTACATACCTGCACTTACTTGAGTGACTTGCCACACAGCCCAACACCTTATTCATAGGTGATTTTAATTATCCTACCATCAGCTGGGAAACATAAACAAAAACAAACATGCTGGCTCATAAGTTGTTGGACTTTGTCAATGCAAATGCTCTGAAACAGGAAGCCAGCGCACTCACGAAGAGCTCAAATATCCTGGACATAGTACTCACTAACATGGGAGAGCATTGCACCCCCCCATGTGATGTCCTTGCTTTATATGTTAGATAGTGTTGTCATTAGATCTTTCATTTTGAGGAGTTTTGCTTGATCAACAGCTCACATTTTATCATAGCTTACCCTATCCTATGTAAACATCATGAGGGTACACTCCACAATGAAAAGTGCATCATCAGACTTATGAACCTATATTTAAACAGAAATGTGTCTGCTATTGTTAAATATTGCCAAACCTATTGGTTCTATATAATAGTGTTAATTTGGAAAAAGTTTGCTCATAACTCTTATCAATTTTAAATATTTGATATCCATCATTTCAGCATACCACCTATGAGTGTCTCTTTATCCAAGTTTGCCTTCAAGGCTGATTTTATTTACAGAATGTGAAACTACCTTTTAGAATGGAAATCTATAATACCAAATTTTGTAAATAGAAGTGTTAAGATGAAAACTCTGAATGTCTTCTTTAGAATTACTGGTACTTGACAAAATTGTTGGTCTGTTTTCACTATGGTGAATCTTTTGATTATATCTATCATCCGTTTCATTATTTTATACGCATATTTTACTTTTTTATCTAAGATACAATAATTGATGTTATCATACTGCTCTGTCCCATATTATATTTTGGTTGTTAATCTGCAAAATCACAATTCTAGCATTATATTGGACATTCACTTAGCAGTCATAAGACAGAGATATTGAACATGTGGAGAAATATTGAAAACAACTAACCTTATGAATCTATTTATCTGAACAATAAAAAAATCTTAATTTTGGTACTTTTAAATGCAATAATTTGTGACTTAGAACTTGTATATCACTTTGCGCCAAAGCATTGTGCTAATTTGTTTACCACAAAGTTGAATACTTGTGATTTTGTGAAGTCTTCTTTACAGAATAAAACAACAGGTAAATGGTCACAAAGGATAGGCAAATAGGCAACAACAACAAGGAAGACCCAAACAATGTAGAGTCTCAACTGCATAATACCGTAAAACTCCAGAAAGGAGGCCTGTAGGATACATGCAAATAATGACCTAAGGGCATACAAGTGTTTTAGCTACATGGATTCTGAATGATCAGTGACTTTTTTACTGTTTATAAGTCCTTATTGATGCATTCAAGCTAAAAAGATATCCTTCAGAGTTGAATATTTACACAGATTCAGTTGGAGGGCTATATCCATCAATCCACCCATTCATCCATCCATGCACGACTACTCTTCCCATTTCTGCACATGGGTCAGGGTGTCACTTTAACAGAGACAATCATATAGAGCCTTCTGCGTTTGTTCTTTCATACCACACATACAGACGTACACTCAAATATATGTCCAATTTAAAGTGCCTAATCCACCTACTGCATGTCTTTGAAATCATGGAGGAAACTGGAACAACTCACACACATGAGAACACAAGAAAAACATGCAAATTCTGCACAGAATGTACCCAAGATTTCTGTGTAGTACAACATATGTATGTCACCTAAGTAACATCAGTGTACTTCTGTGTAGTACAACATATGTATTAGTTACCTAAGTGACATCAGTATATGTCTGTGCAGTACAACACATGTATTGGTTACCTAAGTGGCATCAGTGTACTTCTGCGTAGTACAACATATGTATTAGTCACCTAAGTGACATCAGTGTACCTCTGCATAGCACAACATATGTATTAGTCACCTAAGTGACATTAGTGTACCTCTGTGTAGTACAACATATGTATTAGTCACCTAAGTAACATCAGTGTACTTCTGTGTAGTACAACATATGTATTAGTTACCTAAGTGACATCAGTATATGTCTGTGCAGTACAACACATGTATTGGTTACCTAAGTAACATCAGTGTACTTCTGCGTAGTACAACATATGTATTAGTCACCTAAGTGACATCAGTGTACCTCTGTGTAGTACAACATATATATGTCACCTAAGTGACACCAGCATATTTCTGTGTAGTACAACATATGTATTAGTAACCTAAGTGACATCAGTATATGTCTGTGCAGTACAACACATGTATTGGTTTGATAATCCATGGACGACTTTTTTTGATGTATTGGATGGATAATAAAAAATGTGTTGTTCATTTGCAGATGATAAATAGCTTGTTTTGTGTAACAAGTAACTGAAATGCCCCACCTCATAACAATGTTTAACAAGATCTTTGATATTTGTTGAATTAATATTTCCATTTCTACCCACACTGCTTCTTATTTTCTCACTTTCTAGAGCTCACATCAATAATCATTATTATTATTATTACAATGCAGCTGCAGAGCTAAAATCACCACTTTGCAATGACAAATGTGTTTATGTTTGTTGTACAGATCGTTCTTAACCAGAACTGGACATACCTAAATGATCGCTTGACTCAAGCTATAAGAACAGTGAGTAGTGCCAGCTGTGCCACTGTGACTAATTTTGTATTTAACACGCTTTTGGAGAACTCAACAAAGATCAATTTAAGCAGCGGCAGCAAATTGTAAGAACATAATCTAAGTGAATCATCATTCATTACACCAGATCAAAAGACTAAAACATACAATCCTACTAATGCACTGTTTATTTTATCCCTTTTAGGATTCCTGAACTCAGTGAGTTTGAAAATCTCACTCCAGTACTTGATATCATAAAGAACGTCACTTCAACGCTTAATTTTTCTGTAGCCAATTCTTCAAACGGCGATATTGGTAAACATTTTAAGTTGAAGATATAAATTATGTATAATATCAAACTTCACACTTTGCCTGCTCAAACATAGCCCAGCATTAGGGAAATGCATATCATCATCAGTGTGTTATTCGTTGTCAGAGTGTGCCAAAAGTGTCTAGAGCTTTGGGTCACAAACCCATTTTATACCCCTGTGAAAATATGCAATAAATATATGCTGTGGAGAGTTTACTTGCACCTTTTGAATTTCACAGTAACTGTTCTCTCTTAGAAAAAAACTTGTTGTGTAAAAAGATATTATGCATCTTGCCTGGCAGTCTCTTGTAACACTAGCATGATATATACATATATATATATATATATATATATATATATATATATATATATATATATATATATATATATATATATATATATATATATATATATATATATATATATATATTTTACATCTGGTTACAGAAAATAATTAGTCATACAATATACCTAATTCTGTGTGCTTTACTTGAATCAGTTTTTAATGGCTAGCACTTTTGTGCATGTACCTCTTTCACAATAAAAGGAATCAGAACCCAAAGTTTGTTTCCTAGTATGAGATTGCAGAGAAAGAGCAGAAGCCTATGATTATCTGGCTGCAAAAGTGCATCAGAAATAATTCCAACTATTGTAAGATCAAAATGTATAAGACGTGCAAGGTGGGCAGGTGCAGGGACCCCATGGTGCAGAACACTAAAGTCCTTATTGCAACCCAGATGACTCATATTTGATTACCATTATGGGATGTGTAGAGGCAATGAGAGGTAGGCTAGGAGTGAGTGACTGATGTCAGTTCACCCATCTTGGAGGTGGGGTGACAAACCTAAGCTCATTACAATATAGTAACATTAAAGGCATCATAGTTTTTGTGCTGCAAGCAAGTCTACCCATTAGTAAGCAGTTTTTCATCCACAAAAGCATGCATGCACCTACTAACACAGTAACATACTGAGCTTGCAAAGGCTGCCATGCTGAGTTAGTGGGTGTCAGGATATGGAGCAGAAGCAAGCAGCTCAAGCAGATAAATATGACATGCGACAAATCCAGCCAGTAAAATGAAACAATTAACATCACATGGAACAGTGCAAGCAATCATAGGATTGTTAGAAATTATATTTATTAGACGTGATTTAAAAGTTTTTTAAAAGATAAATGATTTATTTTAAATGTATTAATGCTTAAGTATATTTTAGAAAAGTCATCTTTATCACATGACTGCTTTGTTACTCATATAATTATAGGCCTGTATTTAAATGGGAAATGAAGCTGGAATTTTTAAACTGACCCAAAAAGTATTGTTTCAAAAGCTTTTATCTCATCTTGTTGTAATAAATTGGTTACACTTTCTATGGCTGTGAGATGAATTGCTTTGTTTTACTGAGTGCTAGGATATACTCCTCATCAGGAATATGGCCCTGCATAGCATCACCGGATGTGGCTGTGTGTTTAGACTAGAGAGGTTAAGGAGGATCTTCAGTCATAGAAGAGTAAGGCTCAAGCTTCCAATCACAATTTTCTTCCTTCAGTGATGGATTGGGGTAGACACCTTTACAGCACATATCCACTGAAAAGGTTAGACACTCAAACAATTCCCCTGTTGGAATGAGATACTCAGTGTCCTGCCTTTTCCAACAGCATTGTGGAAACAAAAATAAAAAATGAAATGGCACTGCTACATGAGATGGTGCATCAGGTGCCCAGACTGCATTTTAGCTGTCTACCCACTATTATGACTGTGCATGTTGTCATGGGTGCTTGGTAGTCCTAGCAGCGGACTGTATCCCATGCCATGGCTGAGCACTGCTTATCTCACCCTGGGTCTTTGGTGGCTCCATCCCTGGACTCCATCTAATACCATGGCTGATCACTGAGTGCATGGCCATGGGTTCTTGGTGGTCCCAGCTATAGACCATGTTCCAAACCATGGCGGAGTACTAATCATATCACCCTGGGTCTTCAGTGGTTCTAGCCCTGGTCAGTGTCTGGTACCATGATTGAGCAATGACTATGAAGCCAACATTTATTGGTGGTTCTAGCCCATCTGAGTAAATTTGCAGGTCTGCCATTTGAATAGTATGTAAGGAAGTAATGTGGCAGATGGCTGAAAAACCTATAGAGAAGTTGTGGATACAAAATGTGCATTAAATTGTACATACTAAATGTAGCAGATGTTTGTCTGAGACTCTTAAGGTACACGTTTCTAAAGATCTATGCTAACGTGCATTATGTGTCTTAAACAATATGATACTGGAGATAGACTGGTCTTTTGCTTCTGGAAATGTCAGACATCAGTATTATAGTGATGGCTGTCAGATGAGGTGAGAGTGCACTACAGTGAACTCCTTAAAGATACTGCCCTACAACCTCATAATGACTGCAGCAAAAGGCACCTCTTAAACTAGGCAGAATGTACTGTAGATCAGAATCCTATGCCATCATTCAGATGTGACAAGGAAGGGTGGGGCACACTGTGGCATTTAAGGCCGCAGTGAAGATGTCAACATGGGAGTGCTGATTAGACATATGCAGCCATTTACAGCTCCTGCAAAGGTGTTTTTTTTAAGGTATACAGCAAACCTGTGAGATACCTAGGCTTCATGACTCATAATGCATTCTAAGTGAAAGGCCTGCAGCAGTCCTAATCCTTATTGCCTTATTGTTTACTGCCCTTTCAAGAATAGACATATTGCCAAACCAACAGAAGGTGTCTGTGTAAATTAGCTGCTCAATTAGATGGTGTGGCGAGGCTCTGTGCATCCATAAAATATCTCAGATTTCCTCATACTCTATACATTCACATCAATACCCATTGTGCACTTATACTGGTTTAAAATGGAACTGCTCTGTTCATGTAGAATTCTAGCCTCTTTATGCTATAGTGAAATTGAATGTTAATAACCATATTTGTCCTGTTTTGGCATTACCTCAGAAGCCAAGAAGGTAATGCGGGTCTTGCCATTCAGCCTGGCTCCTACATAAGTTCTCAGTGTTTCAGTGATTTATAATGCAGGGCCAATCAGAGACATAATTATATTGTGCCAGACTGCTGAACAAATTCTGAAGGAGCAGCACATGGTACCCAATCAGAATACCAACTGCTCCAAACCTAGATGATAAATGAGTTCTTGCGGAGCACATTGTATGCAATGTGCACATGCCAAGGGGAAATGAGGATCAAAAGCTATGTAAAAAATAAACAAAATTCTGACATAAGCTGAAATAATAAAACATGGTATATCATCAGGAAAAACTGTATCTGGTTGGGCTCTCTGTGTATCATTTCCACCACAACTTTTATGGTATATATAGCAGACTTATGCATTCATATTAATTCTGTAAATGAAATGAAGGTAATCTGGAAAATAAAGAAGAAAATAAAATCAACAATACACAGTCAACTTTCATCAAATTGCAATTTCATTTTTTTTGGCCAAGATACAAGCCCCTGCCACTTGCCCCCCAAACACACACACACATCTCTAAATATAATAACTCTAATATTGTATATCCTTGAGGGTATGGGGAAATATAGCATCACTATGTAAGTGGGTAAGTCTTAGAAAGAGATGACTAATGCAGTATTTTGCATATAATGACATAATGGGTAGACGAACAGTGATGATAATCTCTCGCCAAGAGGTTTCCTGTTTAGGGCACTATACAGCTGCAGTAGAATACTGAACAGCAAATGAGGATGATTTGCCATTGGTTTTATTCTCCTAGGAGTTTGAAAATGGAAGAGAATAAAATTAATTTGAAATGGTGGACACATGAAGAGAAAGGGGCAGATTTAGTGCACATGTTTTAAGAATGTAAGTAGGTGAGGAAAAATGTCAGAAGTGATTCAGGAATGACCATATATATTCAGGAGGAAGTTAGGAAGAAGGTGACATCTTAGTTTAAAATGAAAGGTACAGAGAAATAAGTGCTGGTAGATAAAAGTCCTCATAAATAAAAATTTGAAAGGGAATGGTGAATGTTTCTTTAGAGAGATATAAGAAGGTATAAAATAGGTAAGCTAAGTGTTTTAAAGGAATATGAGATAGAATGACACAGTATGAGTACAGTGATGATCCAACGATAGGAAGTATTCAAATATTAATAGTGAAGATGGAAGGGGTAGGGAAAAGTGAAGAGGAGGAGGAAGAGGTAGAAGATAATTGGGAAGGTGCAACGATAGTACTGTCCTGACAGTATAGGACAGGCAAGGCTATAAGATGTTTGAGAGTGAAGGATAAACAAGTGAGCATGAGTCTCTAGGAAAGAATGGGGAGGAAGAAAAGCTGTAACTACAGGAGGAAAGAATTCTGCAAATTAAATTAATAAATTGTATATACAGACATGTTAAGTTCTACTTAAGACTCTGAATTTGTTTATAGAAAACAGTTGTCTAATATTGCTCAGGGCGGCCATGATGGTGCAGAGGTTAGCGTTGCCGCCTCACAGCAAGAGGTTCTCTGGTTCGATTCTCGGCTGGGGTGCCTTCTGTGCAGAGTCTGCATGTCCTCCCTGTGGTTGCGTGGGTTTCCTCCAGGTGCTCCGGTTTCCTCCCACATCCCAAAGACATGCAGTAGGTGGATTGGACACTCTAAATTGGCCCTAGGTGTGAGTGTGTGCATGTGTGTGCCTTCTGTGGAAGGTTGGGCACTGGGCTGGCAACTCGACACTGTAAAACTCCACTGCCAATCATGAGCGGACAGATGATCCGCTGTTTTGCCTAAAGGAAGAATTATGAGCAGCAGTGTATGGCTTTTGAAACGGTTTCATAAATGTTGCAGGAAATGAAGAGATGGAATGGTTCTGCAGCCTTAATTTCTCTCTCATCATTGCTGTCAGCTTCATGTAGAAAATGTAACCTATGATCTCTTAAGGAGATTAATCTTGTGGTTGTGGGTTTCGTTCCTTCATTTTCCATTTCTATTGTGTAACTCTGAACATGTGAGTTAAGAAGACAGTGCTCCTGGGCCTAAACTGAAAATGGCATCAATTCAGTCAGACATCCCAGTCATCAGAATATCTACATAAAAATAAAATACATATCACTAGAGTAAGTTGTGACTTAATTGAGATTGCGCCTACTTTACTCCTCAACTGTGCTAACTGCAAGTGCTACACAGGTTCACAAATAATTGGTGGCAAAGTAACACATATGAGGATGTAAAGGTGACCTGGTGGCAATATAGCTTTCTACTGTTATGATATGAGGAGATAGTGTGATATTCATTATGAGACTATGAAATCCATTGCTATGTCAGGGTATTTAGCAATGGGTCTATATTAGATCACCAAATGCTTAAAAAAGCAAATGGTGATTGATAGACCCTATGTAAGCGAAAGCTTACAATGTCGAACTGTCAGAACAGTGATTTTTTCCAAGAGAAAAAAATCACTGTTCCAACAAAAAAAAAAAGAAAACACTTTAAACATTACATTGAGTGGGGGCTTCACCTCCCACACACCCCCTACTTAAATATACCAACTCCGAGACCTCACTACAGTGCCGAAAATGGCAAAGTAACGAAGTGGCCAAGCAAATTCTTTTCCAGGGAAAGAATTTGCTTAAAAGCCGCTTCGATATTTTGCCATTTCAGTCTTTTAAGTTCGACCAAGACGCATAAAAAGAATGCATCTTCGGTCTTCTAATAGGGAACCTTAAGCAACTATGGTGACCTCTGCAGGGTACACAGGAATTGACTTCTCTGAGTAGGATACATTGTTGAATGAATAAGCCTATATTTATAAATATTTGATAATGATTATGGAGGGAGCATGCTCCAATATGACGATTCTGATGTTTTGCCAATGGCCTGATGTGCTTCTGTAGTTAAGAATGCTGTGGTTTTGTATGCATAGTTGATTTATCATTTTTTTCTAGCTGGTACTGCAGACATAGTATACTAAAGAGTTTAGCCATACACCTTGTTAGTTGTTCCACAGGGATCCTCTTGCAGTATTTAATGATAAGGGAAAAGATAATTTAAGCGCATTTGCTTCACTGGATTTACTGGCGTTTATCTAAAAATTGTTGGGACTAGATTACTAATTTACTTACAATTTGGTGAACTATGGATCCACTAAGAACTGCATTTAGCAGTTTATGGTTATGTTGTCCTTTAGGTGAAATACAATCTCCCCACTTTATTTAAGACTCCCCTAAATATAGATTAAGTTTCAGCCTCTTTGCAAATGCTTGCTGTCTCTCTAGCATAATGCATTTTGAGACAATCTCTGTTCAGTCTAACAGTTTAATTACATTACAAGGTAAGCCTATATAATAATGTTGTTCTTTTTGTGTGAATTATGTGAAAGTTAATGTAGTTAATGTAACACACACACACACACACACACACACACACACACACACACACACACACACACACACACACACACACACACAATGCACACACAAACAAATACATACACACATATGATAACCACTTGAAATTCTGAGACTCATTATTAAGAATCTTAGAACAGTGAGACTGAATCACCAAAAATGCAGACTTAACATATACTAAGCTCAAGATGACCTCTTCTCTGAATATTCCCTTTTCTCCTAGGTCTGGCATTCTCAAAATTGGTATATACGAGCTCAAGAGTGTCTAGGGCTGGCCCCTGCATCAGGAGCAGAAGGATAAAGGAGATGTTCTGTGTTCAATACTCTGTTCTCCTTTATTTTCTGATTTTGTTTCACACACACACACACACACACACACACACACACACACACACACACACACACACACACACACACACACAAGAAATACCTATCAAGCTAGTCTTCACTGTGTAATGGTTTAAACCTCCTGTAGTGTACACCCATGAGATATGTGCAAATAACCCCTTTTGGAAATTAGCGTTTCAGCTACATGGCTTCTGAATGCCCATGACATCATATTTTATCTTTTTTTTAAGTCTGCACTTGTGCATTCAGGCCAACAGAGCCAAGCCACACTTGCTATAGAAATGTCACGTCATGTTTTGCCCTTTTTTCTGAGCTTGTCAGTACAGCATAAGAGATTTGTTTGGTCATACTTTAGAAACATGGTGCTTAATAATAAGCCTGCTGTTCATAACAGAATGGTGACTGGAAAATATTCCAAATAACATCCAAACCAAATGATAAAAAGTTCACACTGGCAAAGCATTTACTAAAAACTAAATGAAACAATTGGTAAAGCTAGAGTCTTCACTGTGTAATACCTTAAACCAACTGTAGGGTCAAACCATGGCATACATGGGTCATCTTTAAAACTCTGACTTACCAGAACATCGACTTTCAAATCACTGAGACAAGAACATTGAAACTTCACAATGCCAAACTCCTGGAAACATTGCAATTAAACTCTGGGAAAATAACCACTGGTCAACCATGGTGACCTTTGTCATGTTCCCCATTGTAGTGCAATCTCAGAGTTGGTATATTTAGTTGGGGGTGTGTGGGGGGTGCAGCCCCCTACACTGGTTGGATTAGTTTGCTTCTGTTCATGTTGTAGTGATTGGTGGCCCAGTGGTTACTTTGCCGGAGTTAAAGTGTGACGTTGCGGGACTTCGGCATTGTGAAGTTTCAACATTTTCATCTCAGTGATTTGCAAGCCGACATTCCAGTAAGTCAACGTTTTAAAGTATCCTGGGATACATACATATGACCCCTTAAATACTTGCCAGTATTTCAGCTGTATGGCTTCAGAATTCCCATGACTTTTTACTTTTTTTGTTTCACTTTTTTAAGTTTTTAATGGTACATTCAGGCCAATAAAGCCAAACCTCACTAGACGTGAACATGCCATGTATCACCCCTTTTTTTAGCTTGTCAGTGCAGCATAAGTGGATTGTTTAGCCATACTCTTATTTTTTTCTAAATGATTTGTCTGAGTAACCTTTCTGCCCTTCGGGTTGGATGCTATCTGGGATATTTTAAGTCAACCTACTGTTGTAGACATCAAGCCTGTTTTTTAGCTCTGTGACTAAAAATAAATAAAACAGCATACACCCTCACTATACTATAATATCATCACTACCTAGTCAGGACTATACTATAATATCATCACTACCTAGTTAGGACTATACTATAATATCATCACTACCTAGTTAGGACTATACTATAATATCATCACTACCTTGTCAGGACTATACTATAATATCATCACTACCTAGTTAGGACTATACTATAATATCATCACTACCTTGTCAGGACTATACTATAATATCATCACTACCTAGTTAGGACTATACTATAATATCATCACTACCTAGTCAGGACTATACTATAATATTGTCACTACCTAGTCAGGACTATACTATAATATCATCACTACCTAGTCAGGACTATACTATAATATCATCACTACCTAGTCAGGACTGTACTATAATATCATCACTACCTAGTCAGGACTATACTATAATATCATCACTACCTAGTCAGGACTATACTATAATACCATCACTACCTAGTTAGGACTATACTATAATATCATCACTATCTAGTTAGGACTATACTATAATATCATCACTACCTAGTCAGGACTATACTATAATATCATCACTACCTAGTCAGGACTATACTATAATATTATCACTACCTAGTCAGGACTATACTATAATATCATCACTACCTAGTCAGGACTATACTATAATATCATCACTACCTAGTCAAGACTATACTATAATATCATCACTACCTAGTCAGGAGTGTACTATAATATCATCACTACCTAGTCAGGACTATACTATAATATCATCACTACCTAGTTAGGACTATACTATAATATCATCACTACCTAGTCAGGACTATACTATAATATCATCACTACCTAGTCAGGACTATACTATAATATCATCACTACCTAGTCAGGACTTTACTATAATATCATCACTACCTAGTCAAGACTATACTATAATATCATAACTACCTACTGAGGACTATACTATAATATCATCACTACCTACTGAGGACTATACTATAATATCATCACTACCTAGTCAGGACTATACTATAATATCATCACTACCTAGTTAGGACTATACTATAATATCATCACTACCTACTGAGGACTATACTATAATATCATCACTACCTAGTCAGGACTATACTATAATATTATCACTACCTAGTCAGGACTATACTATAATATCATCACTACCTAGTCAGGACTATACTATAATATCATCACTACCTACTGAGGACTATACTATAATATCATCACTACCTAGTCAGGACTATACTATAATATTATCACTACCTAGTCAGGACTATACTATAATATCATCACTACCTAGTCAGGACTATACTATAATATCATCACTACCTAGTCAGGACTATACTATAATATCATCAATACCTAGTCAGGACTATACTATAATATCGTCACTACCTACTGAGGACTATACTATAATATCATCACTACCTAGTCAGGACTATGCTATAATATCATCACTACCTAGTTAGGACTATACTTTAATATCATCACTACCTAGTTAGGACTATACTATAATATCATCACTACCTAGTCAGGACTATACTATAATATCATCACTACCTAGTCAGGACTATACTATAATATCATCACTACCTAGTCAGGACTATACTATAATATCATCACTACCTAGACAGGACTATACTATAATATTATCACTACCTAGTCAGGACTATACTATAATATTATCACTACCTAGTCAGGTCTATAGTATAATATCATCACTACCTAGTCAGGACTATACTATAATATCATCACTACCTAGTCAGGACTGTACTATAATATCATCACTACCTAGTCAGGACTATACTATAATATCATCACAACCTAGTCAGGACTATACTATATTGTCATCACTACCTAGTCAGGACTATACTATAATATCATCACTACCTAGTCAGGACTATACTATAATATCATCACTACCTAGTTAGGATATAAGTGGTGCTATGAATACACTTGCTTCTGGAATTTGTTCACTTTCTCTTTACACTCATGGCCAAACATCAGCAATGGTGACTATATCACAGCATAATCCTCACCATAATCATCTATTAATGCTGTAATACTGTAATAAACTTTCCTATTAGGCTTCTGCATGGAATCCAGAGGAAAACTACCAGAAAGATCTGTAAGATGGAGAGGGGGTATGTTTAGAAACTGAAGGAGTTAGAATGCTTCAAACATGAAACCAGAAGAGACCTGGAAGATATTATGCTGGTGCACAAGCAGGGACATATGAAGGAGACCTTAGAGAGAGGAAGCAGTTCATAGGGATATTCTGCTCCCTGGCTGTCTGAAAGTACTTCTTCGTAGGAAATGCTGTAGACCCAAGGAAAGAACAATCAAACTGGGTGGTGGAGAGGAATCCACAAAGGTGTTCAATATATGACATTATTTAATGCCTGTTTACTGCCCTTCCGCGATGATGTCTGGCATCGGGCGGTCTGATGTACTACTGCGCCTGCGGTACTATCAAACTGTGAAACAAAAGCAGAGAAGAAAGCAAGATCGTTTTTTTTTTTTTTTCAGTGTCTAAATGAGTTTAACATAGCGAGACAATTTAAAAAAAAGCACGGACATCTCCTGTCTCATGTTAAACTCATTTAACATAGCGAGACAAAAAAAAAAGCAACTTGCTTTCTCCTCACAAAACACTGTCTCAACTATTAAAAAATGGGTTTTATATTTAAACTTTAAAAAAAATAAAAAAAACTGAACCCATTTAACATAGCGAGACAGTGTTTTGTTAAAAGTTATATTATACTAAAAAGTCCAATCAGCATGCACGTTTTGGGGGGGGGTCATGGTATAATATGGTATGAAACACATGAAAAAATGTATAGGGTCAGAGGAAGGGAAAAATATTAGATGCACTACATTCCAGACTTCAGAGGCTCATTGTCTGCTTCTGACATCGAGCAAACATATTGTAATGTAAAGTAACTTATTACAAAGCAATAACACTGATCCAAATGCTTAAAAGCTCTGGCTTCTCCTGATGTAGTTTAGCAAATATTATTCTGTATGTGAGAAATCAGATTTCAGCTAACCTCCTAGACTATTTTGTGATACATTTCTTCAGTTTCTGCACAGTAATTGTATACTGGCTCTCATCTCACATTTATCTAAATGTTATATTATGACCTGTTCAAACTACTGATAAATACAGTTCGGTTAATATATAAAATGTGTTAATCACTGGTATTATGCCCTTCTCTTTCAGGAAAACAAATGCGTGTTCTGTTTCAGAATATCACAACTATGAAGCAGCAGGCATTTGATATAGCTGGGTTAGACATGAGCATCATGGATTTGATAATGAAACAACCACTTCCCACAGACATTTGTAAGGTAGGTGAAAAAAATAATGAAGTGAAGAACTCAAGTTATTTGTATGCGAGATTTACATACGAAAATGTAGATGTTTAGGTGAAAGAACCAAAATAATGTCATCTTTGCTTTGCCTTGCTTTAATTAAACAGAGTGTAGTGCAGTTTATACTTTAAACACTACGAAGAAGATTGCACGTTGTTGAACCATATCATGAGTACAGTTCATTACATACAACAAGCCTTTCTACCAGGGTAGCTAGACAGAATAACATTCACCAGTTACTGCTTAGCATAAATGTTTTTTGCACCCTGCCAGCTCGTTCATTTTTACTCACGGTTTGAATGAAGTCACCTATTCAGCATATACGTACACAAGAAGGGCTTTCCTACTAATATGTAGTGTGAATTTTGTATCTTGTTAGTCCTACATATACCATCTCACTGAGAAATGTGAACTCAGTGCGTACCTTTCCACGGTCATTAAATGCTGTGAAGTATGGAAATATGAGGTTAGTGTCATAGCTGTATAAAACGTGATCACTCTTAATCCTGCTATTTCCATAGTACCTATCACTATAATTTTGCTAATCCCGTCAATCTAACAGACACCATATATTGCCCTTGTCTCTTACGATCCAGTGTCACATATTTCACATACCTGACACACAAAGATCAGAACTGCGCAGTGCATTATAATACGTCATTTACACGTAACTCTTGTAGCATATTCAAACATAACTCTCAAGTTACTTTCCATCAAGCTGTCTTCAGAATGGGATGAGGGGAATGTATATACAAAACTACAGCTTAACTGCTGTGGTGTCATTAACCATAGAAAGGAGTGCAAACCTGTGTGACTCCCGTCTCAGCCGACGTGTTAGCAGAAGCCCTTCATCAGTTACAATGGCTCTATATGGAGGTTGTTGCCTGATTTTATAGGAAACTGCTATGTTTACAACATGTGCTTTTAAAGACAACTGCAGTAATGAGTGTGATTACTGTATGCTGTAGTGCCCTCTAGAGGTAACAACAGGACAGTACTGCACAGCATGTGTAGAATACCCTGGAGAAAGATAATACTGAAGCAGTGCACCAATGAATGGGTGTGTACTCTGCAAACATTTCAGGTACTGTCAAGCATAGGCTACAAATATGAGTATCGGCAGGAAACTGGTAAAAAGTCCTGCAGTTTTCAAATGGACTGGGTATTCACAACCCTTCTAATGTATTGTAACAGAAAATTCAATTATATAGAATTGAACTGCAGCAACGCCTCTTTCGATATTATTTATTTTATTTATTTATTTATTTACATTTGTTAACCGGGAGAGTCCGACTGGACACAGGTCCATTTTCAGCAGAGGCCTGGGGAGAAAAGCTCCACATTAAGTATTATTTGCATTATACAGTTAAAAAAACATAGCATTTAAATATAGACATTAGTCCAGTTAAGGACCCAAGGCAAGAAGAAAACAGATGTAAAACAGCTGTAGAGCATAGTACAATTTTAAAATATGGTGACATACTAAACATAGTTAAAATGTAGTTGAGATTCATCAGTGAACAATTGATACAAACTGTTTTTGAGGTACATAACAGCCATTAGCAGTTGTTGCTACAAGAAGTTAGTATTATGTGGTAGGTAGCTGGAAACATTAGTAGCCAAGCTTGCTAAGAGTAGGTTGTTGATAGGGCCTGAGAGAGGTAGTGGGTGGGGGGAATGGATGGTATTAGAGGTGGGGTTGCAAGGGCATATCTGGCAAGTTTTGAAGTGTGATTTTAGTAAGGATTTAAAGTGGATGCAAGAAGTTACAGAGGTAATTCAGGATGGGAGGGAGTTCCAGAGTTTGGCTATAGTGCAGGAGAATAATGCTTCTCCAGCAGAGTTAATGGCTCTTGTGACCTGTAGGAGGTTTTTGTGGCTGGATCTTAGTGGTCTCGTGGTTATGTAGGGTTGGAGTAGATTCTGGAGGGATGGGACTTTTAGTGGTTGGTTTATTAGTTTGTGGGCGAGTGTGAGTTGGTACCATTGAAGGAGGTGGGGGAGCTCTAGCCAGCCCAGTTCTGCTAGTGAGAGACAGTGGTGAGTATGGTATTAAGCCCCTGTGGTGAATTTGGCAATTTTGTTATAGCAGGTTTCGATATATTTGTAAGTTCATTATAAAATGGTGAAAATAGTTTAAATAGGCAGTAATTAAAGTGTATCTCTAAAGTGGAAACGTATTGTAGTTGTTTAAGTTATATTGAATGATTTCTGAATATTGTATTGCAAAGCATAAAGTGTCAGCCGCACAGTCTGCCATTTGTAGAATTCCAGAACTTTACTCAAATAAATCCAAATGTTCTCTGCTTTTGAAAGCTTACAGCTGCATTAATTTCATTATTTCTGCATCATACTCTGTTTGAACATGTAAGGCCATTAGCCCTATCCCAATACAATGTCTGGGAATGTTTTATGTTATGAGAATCAAAATACTGTGGTTCTGATGTCCATCCCAGGTAAACACATTTGTATTCAATAACATAAGGCAGCTAGTCTTGCACAGAAGATCTCTTCCTTTAACTAGCAGGTCCTTGGAATGCAGCGATGACAAGCACTGACCACTGTCTGTTCAACAGTTCCTTGCTACGATTTCAGCTACTGATGTCCTGAAACAGGTCCATTCCAATTCTATGTCCATAATCTCTATAAGTGTATGGGAAAAGTTTTCTGGGGGTGCATATTGAACTCATCCCACACAGAAACATTTGATAGGTATTCCAAGGACACCATCAGACAAATTTGGGTTTCCTGTGTCTTTCTGGCTACCACCCAGGCTGCCTTACCCAGATCATAACTAAATTGTGATCATTTGACAGTTCAGCACCACTTTTGACCTGTGTGACAATAATGTATCACTTCAGGTCTGTATTAAGACTACAGATGTAACCAACACCCTCTATCTCAAGGTGCTCGGGAAACAAATATACTTGTATTTTACTGAGATGTTTTTATATTATGTCCTTGTTGATAGAGAATTATGCTCTATGCAGTATATCTTTAAACCCAGTGGGCATACTCTCCTTTGATGAGGCGGTTCTAAAAGCAAATGCTGATATTAGGTCGATTTCTGTAGATGAGGTCACCATAGGAATTAAATGATTTCTTTTGGGAGTCTAAAATATCTGGCAAAGGTGCAAGAAATACTGGATGTTGTTGGGTTTTTTATGGTTAATGTACCTTTCATTGTTAGTGTTGCAAAGGTGACAAGAAGAGCACCTCTTAATTAGCAAACTTGCTCTTTTCAAAAGGGGAGTGAGGAAGATGTCTTTCCATTATACACATCTTACTCCTCAGCTTCCCTGTGAAAGCATAGACTACAGAGCTTGAAAAAGACTTTGTTAAAACAGAGGAACACATGATTCAAAAGGATGATTGTGGATTCTACTCTGGCCAAGGAACATTGGCGCAAAAATTTTTGCAGGCATTTTCGAGGGGTGATGGAAGTGCATTGATATGGTTTTTTTTTTTTTTATCTCAAGAAGGCATGTGATTATATACTCAGGCATATTTTATGGAATGTGCTATGGAGTTGTCAGGTCCAAAGTCCACTGAGTCCATGTATTTGTGTTGCAAGAGATGTATAATCATTCATATCACCAAGTTAGATACATTCAAGGTGGGTGTAGGACTCTGGTAATAGTATATCTTGTTTGCCTTATTGGCTGTTATTTTTATGAACAGGATATCATGCTACAGATGTGGTCTGGAGAGTATCCAGTTTGGGAACACAAGGACTGAATCTCTGTTGTTTGCAGATGATGCTGTTCTCCTGGCCTCAGCTGAACGTAATGTCTGACAAGTACTAGAACTAAACTCTGATTCTAACCCTAAACCCAGACCTTCTTCCCTAACCCTAAAACCTCTAACCCTAATCCTAAACCCTTCTTCCCTAACCAACCTCAAAATTTTGTCTCAAACCCTGAAACTCTCTCTAAGCCTAATTCTAAATAACCCTCCCTAACTCTAAAACTCTGACCTTAACAGTAAAATCCTATGACTATCCCTAAAAGGCTAAGCAAAACCAAAAAAAAAAAAAAAAAAAAAAAAAAAAAAGAAAAACTCACAATGAAAATAGCAACGTGCTTACTTACAATGTAAGCATCTCCCATTTTTACCTCTGAAATGGCACATTTTCCTTTTTCTAAATAACTCATCCTTACACTACCTCTGCAAGCCTCGGCTTGCATAGTTCACTGATGAAGACCTGGTTCCTAAGTAAAGGCATTTAGCTATGTTGAGGTTTGTCCATGCATAAATATAGAGAGAATCAAATGGTGTATGACTGCAGCTCCAAAATGTTAGCAGGCATTGGACCAAATAATCATAGTGGTGCAAGTGCTCTCTGTCACTCTCTTGTCCCCTTCCTTATCAATCTTCATCATCTTTGTGTGTTGACTGAAAGCATGAGGTCATGGACAAAAAGTTCCTTCATATGAATGTAGGAATCATTCTCTGTTATAGACTGATAAGCTCAGCACCACAAGGGGAGCTCACAGAACAGCCACTGCTCCTCTGCCTGACAAGCGGTTTAAACATCTTCTGGCTATTCCACTCTACATTTTCCACAAGAGTGACACCACTTATTGTCCACTGTGTCATGATGCTCTGGGCAGAACCTGAAGAAGAGACACCCAGGACACATTAGAGAAATGATGCAAGTCAGCTTCCCTAGTAATACCTGGGGTTCCAATCTGGGAGGCATTTATGATGAAGGCAGGATTTAAACAGCGAAACAAACTGCTCAACATCTATATATAAAAGGTGGCTATCCAGATACTAACACTGAAAAATACAACAAAATCGAAACAGTAGACATTTATTTAAGGGCAAGCTCAGCACACCACTACTCCCTTACCTAAATATTCTAACTCCACGGTTGCACGGTAATTAGTCCACTATTCCTTATGAGTAAAACAAATCAGGTTCAGGGTCATCAAGTTCAACTCCATGATGCTCTGCTCCCTAGTCACTTTTCTCCATAAGACATCCCTGCTGCTGAAGTTGTCATTTGTGACAGTGACTCATTTTTTGTGTGTTTCATTTTTCTATGTGGTTGTGCAACCACAAAATTAATGTATATATAAAAAAGTGGGTGGGGCTGATGAAGCCTTCTCACGGAAAATGCAGCAATGTTTGCCTCCTAGTCAAGATACTTTTGTCTGAGATTACAGAAGTGACATTTTTACTGGCTTGTTTCATCAAGTTGAAGTGACAAACGTGACTGAAACAAAACAGAAACTTGAACACTGTAGATAAAAATACAAACATAAGAAAACAAACAATATATATCTCTGCTCTCTGTTTGCAGCAGTCAACAAAAGAAACCAGCACGAAGTAATTACATCTGTAGCTCTAAAAGTTAACACAAACTGACACTGCTACACAACAAAAGTTCCTTCCAAACCAACCTACAGCACTAGCAGTCTATATATCAAATGAAAAATTCTGAAAATTATATGTGTGCTCTTGCACTGTCAGTGACACAACAGTAACATACTTGCCTGTGGTGCAGAAAGCTGTGGGCTCTATTCCCCAACTGTGTAGATGAATTGCTGAAACTGCAGTGAAGCACAAGCGTGGTGTGTGTGAAATCTGAAAGATGACACACCCATCTGCTTGAGTCTGGGGAAGTTTCCTGATGACTTGGCCAAATGTGCCCCCAGTAGTATAAATACCACCTCAGGTCTCCCATAAAAAGAGGCTACTAGCCTAGTAGGAATAACCCAGTTAACAAAGGATAAATAAGAAAAATAAAATAAAACAAATATCAAAGCAACAATAGTATCCCTTACTTATCTGATGGACATGGCTGTAATAAAGTAACATGCTCCCTTTCAAATTCTGGAATACCCTTCTCAGCTTATTATAAATGGGACAAACCAGGACATGTGATTTTGAAAAGGAATGGATAGATGGGGGGGAGAACAAAATAAAATTTAAAGCCACAATCAGTACAGCCACTCAGAAATTCACAAAACATGACAACTCAGAAATCATATGTTCTTATCTGAGTGAAACAAGTTGTTTGCATGACAATGCAGTGCTCTGTTTTGGGAAGTTTCTTCATTTTCCCATTGTTGTGCTGTGCAACGAAGTAAGGGTAGTTGGCTTGCTCCCTTTGGCAGACATATTTATGGTGAATGTAACAGGGGCCATTAGCCCTGCTAGGATCAAGCTGTTGTGATCTGAGAAATTGGGTGAGAATGGCACCTGACATCTGCACAGCATAAAAACGTAAAGAAATATTTGCCACCATAAGCAGAAAACATAGTATCTGCATTAGAAAAGTTGTGTATAAAAGAAAAGTGGAAAACAGGCCTGAGAAAAACAGTCCTAATTGCAAAAGGAAGATAACTGTTCTGTCCACATCAGCAAATGTTGGCACTTCTAGTTATGAAGCAAAACATGAAATAAATAATTAAATATTAGAGTAGATATCTACACAGTAATATAAAAACCTGCATAAGTATTCCTACAAAGCAAACAGCTGGGCACCAAAACATCCTCATAGTAACTCAGTCCTACAAGGTCTATATATTCATTTATTAACTTGACACTTACAGCTGCTTTTATCTGACTCACTCTTTAAGGAAATCTATCCCACCAACCATACTTCTGAACTGGTAGAAAAACTGTCTGACTACTACTTAAAAACAAAGGCTAAACCAGTATGTTTTCATATTTTAGAGACAACAGATTAAATGCATCTCTATTTTCATGTGGAAAGAGCAAAAATGTAGCTAAGAATTGTCAGCCTGTATTTACTTTGCCAAATAATTCATTGTAAAACATGTCACTTGCTTTCTGGAGTCATCAAGTGACTGTATTTTTATGGAATTCAGTGTAAATGCATCAGTAACATTCACCTGGGCATTATTTGGAAAAAAAAAACATACAAAAGAAGAAGTAGCATTAATCATACATTGGCCATGACGATCATTTCTTTCTTTTAGAGTACATTTCCTAATTTATAAAGAGGTAGTTAAAGTCACCCATGAATATGGTGATTGGTTGGACAGTGAGCACTGCTAGTAGGTTTAGGAAAGAGCCGTGAGACTGTTTGGGCATAGATGGTGACCTGCAGATAGCCATGATATGGTGATGGACCCTAACCTATAATGACATGCACATGGGTGAGCTCCATAGTATCATTCTGTTTAACCAAACTAGAGGTATGGTTCTTGCTAACATAGATCAAGACATTTTCATCTTTGGCCCCAGTCTGTGCTGCTGTTGGTCTAAATGTGTGGAAGGCACCATCCATAGCCTTGTACTTCTGCAGTACTGTCTATGGCTTTAAACCAAGTCTCAGTCATGGCACAGATGTCTACATTCTCCAGAGTGAGGGTGGCTTGAAGGATGTGGCATTTTTTCTTTAGACTCTGAGTAACATCTTAAGGTTTCTTGTAGAATTTTTCAGCATGTTGGTAGTTTTGTCTTTTTAGCAATGCCTAAAAAAGGCTCTAAGGAGGCTAGATAAAATTTAAACAATATCAGAAAGCCTAAAGGGGACAGATACAATACATCCATGGCAAAGCAATGTGGTCTTTTGACTATGTTCCCCCATATGCTAACAGATACTGGGTCTTCCTGCAGTGACACCAGAACCTAACCCAGTTATTAAAATCAGTAATTTTGTGTTCATACGGTGGCATCATCCTTGGTGAAGGTAGAATGCTGCTGAATGCAATTCTCATATCTATTTGTGACACTTATTCCAAGAGATCCATATTGTCTCAGGTTATTTACACCCACATGGACTATGATAGAGTCATATTGGTAGCTGGGACACAGTAACTTGAGTGTGTGCATGATCTTGCAGATCATGGCTCCAGACAGGCAACTAACCATTATCTTCTCATTGTCTAACCTGGTGAGTGGGGTATCTGTGTGTGTGTGACCTAATGAAGTCCCCAAAGACAAGAGTATTAGGTAAAGTGCATGCTTGCCTTATGGAGTTGCATATGAGGGCCACTAGGTGTAAGCTTATGTGAGATGTTTGGTGTTGCTTTTGGTGTGTTTTATAAGCAAATACAGTTGCATTCCACTTTACACATTTCTCTGAAGCCTTACACATTTGCTGAAACAGCAAATATAATGCAACTTTTTTTTAAATTTTGTCAGTTAAAGAGTGATAATGATCCATGCACATTTATTTAAAATTTGATTCAGCTCCATCGCATCTGGTTTATTTTTTAAGCATTTCCTCAAGAGAGGTTTAATTTAGTCTCTCTCACACCACCAACCACATGAAGTTAAGCTAAAGAACACAAAAATGACTACCTTTTCTACATAACAGAAAATAATCTTTTTAATATCTACCTGATCATAAAATACACAGATTTGGGTTTACTAATAGATGCAAATAATCACCCAGGGACACCCTAGCTAATAAAGCAGCCTATTTAAGTGTCTCCATCTTAACTAATGATGTAGACAGCCTATAATATCACTCCTCTCCAATGCTGAAACACTTTAACTTGTACATTTTGTTTCTAAGCATATCTATTCACTGCTTCAGTGTAGCCAAGGTCACTTTGTGGTCCTGAGCCTGAGTTACCTCTGCAGTCATGCAGGCTGAATGCGAGCTCAATCAGACTGGCTTTAACATTTCTATGTTTTCATAATGGAAGCATAACTACATGTTCTGTTCACAATCTAGGCCACAACATTTTTTAACCTCTGTGCTACGTATTGGTCAAGATGCACATATTTAAAATTTCGACATTTAGAAACATCTTAAAACCTAGATAACTGCAGTAAAATTAAGCATGCATTTGCGCATCCATGTATATGTTAAACCTCATCAGAAGAAAAAAAAAACACATACACACATACATATATCTATCTATATCTATCTATAGCTGTATCTATATCTTTGCCCACAGGGGACTTGCAAACAGTCATATTTCTCTGCAGCTGAATGTCACTTCAGCCATGTGTCCCCAGTCAAATGTACCACAGGGAAACGTCTCGCTGCCTTGGTGCCTGACCCCCCCCCCACTCTATATATTAATTAAATCTTGTTATTCTGCTGTGCAGCAGTGCAGCATGTTATGAATAATTTCTTTTATAAAAGTCTCAGGCTCTGATATATATATATATATATATATATATATATATATATATATATATACGTATTTATTTATATATTTATATATTGACATTTAATTACCAAGAAAGTCCAACTAGGTAAGAGCCCGTTTTCATTGGAGGGCCAGGGATAAAAGCTCCAAAGTATTACAAAACATTTTAAGAACAATAATTTTACAGCCTTTAAAAATAATAGAAAAACAAATACAGTTTAAATAATTATACCAAAATAGACATAATATGAAAACATTGATTAAGACTAGATACAAATTATATGACATTTGCAATGACATGAACTAGCAGAGATTTCCCATCAGGAGCCATTTTCCACATCATCTAGTTTCACATGAATGCCGTGGCAATGTCTTTTCAAAATGTACTACTTGATCTTCCCTTTTATGGGATGATTTTTTTTATACTGCCCAAATTTTGTTTTAGATCAGAGAGTTTGGTCTGTGGCTGCTGAAAATGCAGTTGTTACCTTGGGAATTGTTTATGGTAGGCAACAGCATGATAAATGAGAATTGTGAGTTGTTCAAACATAATTTGCAAATTTCATTTTGGGATATTGCCTTGAATTTTGTTATCAGTGAATTATCTATTTTCCAAATTTGATAGTTGATTTTTAGTACTCTAAACATTATAGGGAAATGATTACTTACTGAAACTATTGAAATTATATGTGTCAGTGGGACCCTGAAAGAAGTTATGCCGCAATCTGTTCTTCAGACTGGTCATGTATGTAAATGTCTTTAAGATATACTAATTATTCATTTCTCTTGCCTAAAATACGTAGTAGGTTACATAGTAGGTTGTGTCATCTCACAGGACTGATACCTGAGTCATGAGGCTTTACACATTTTGCAATCTCATCCAAAATGAATAACTAAATAAAAAAGCAACAGTTTAGACATCTGAACAGCACTCTGCATTTTAGTGCCTTAACTGAAATTTGTGTCACTAGCTGTAAGCACTTAATATATTACATTGCTGCATTTCTTATTCTTAACTTGTATGAATCTTTTTTTATTGCATAAGAACATCGGTATTAATCATAGGTGAAACTAATGAGTCATGCTATTGACACTGTTACTTTCGATTAACACAGGTGGCAGATATCTTGGAAGCAAGAATTCACATATCTTCTGTCAGTAATAATATTGTCATCATTTTTGTCTCTGACTTGTCATCGCATTTCAGTGGAATGTATTGCTTTGCTAACACTAAAAGCCTGCAATCATGTCTTCATTGTCATCACTCAGCAGCTGCATGAAATTGTATCATTCCAAGTAATTCAGGTATGGTCTTTTCAATTTACAGGTCATTACCTTTGTCAAAAGATGTCAAATGGAATACCGAAGCATAAACTCAACCAATGATGCCTATAATGAAGCTGAAAATGAGATACTGACGGCACTCCAGTATTTAGATAATGCTAAAAAGTACAATTTGTCCATCACATTTCTTCAGTATCTTAACATTCCACTCTTACTGTATGAGGTATTTAATAATGTTATTGTTTTTTTCAGCAGTATGCACTGTTCTTTATGAAATCTTGTCTTATATAACTATCTTTATTTTGTAAAAAAAAAAAAAAAATTACAGTAATCTCTTAATGTTTTTTGCCCATTAAAGTGATCTATCTCCCTGTCCTGAAAACGGAACTGAATATACCCTATTCAGTATAAAAGTATGTTAGAATTATGGTATTTGAAAAGGCCAAGGTAACTTAAGGTTTCACCATCTGTCAACTCAGTGGCATAAATGAAAAAGGTCCGACTTTGACCGAAGGTTTGATTATTGACCTGGACAGTGAAGAGCTTGCACAGGGGTTGATTATTGACCTGGACAGAGAAGAGCTTGCACAGGGGTTGATTATTGACCTGGACAGCGAAGAGCTTGCACAGGGGTTGATTACTGACCTGGACAGTAAAAAGCTCGCACAGGGATTAATTATTGACCTGGACAGTAAAAAGCTTGCACAGGGATTGATTATTGACCTGGACAGTGAAGAGCTTGCACAGGGGTTGATTATTGACCTGGACAGTGAAGAGCTTGCACAGGGGTTGATTATTGACCTGGACAGTGAAGAGCTTGCACAGGGGTTGATTATTGACAGAGACAGTGAAGATCTTGCACAGGGGTTGATTATTGACCAGGACAGTGAAGAGCTTGCACAGGGTTGATTATTGACTGGGACAGTGAAGAGCTTGCACAGGGGTTGATTACTGACCTGGACTGTGAAGAGCTCGCACAGGGGCTGATTACTGACCTGGACAGTGAACAGCTTGCACAGGGGCTGATTACTGACCTGGACAGTGAACAGCTTGCACAGGGGCTGACTACTGACCTGGACTGTGAAGAGCTTGCACAGGGGTTGATTATTGACCAGGACAGTGAAGAGCTTGCACAGGGGTTGATTATTGACTGGGACAGTGAAGAGCTTGCACAGGGGTTGATTACTGACCTGGACAGTGAAGAGCTTGCACAGGGGTTGATTATTGACTGGGACAGTGAAGAGCTTGCACAGGGGACATGGGAATGATGAGGCTGTTCCTGCTCTCTTCCTTTAAATGGAGGAAGTGGGAGTGCATGTAGGGTAAACTGTTCATGTTAGATTCCCTGGTAAAGACCAGAGAACATGACAGTCACTTTTTATTTTAATTCTCCATGTCTTTTGGGTGTCTAATACCAGAGAATGGACCCCAATTCATAAGTCAAAGTATGATTAAAGTATCATTTCAATCTTTGATGTTAGTCACTTCTATAGGGTGCTGCCCATGATGATGAAGTGGGTGACACCCATCATAGTAGCATATTGCACATCCACCCCCAAATGTTTAGAAACATTTTGTGCAAAGAAGAAAGCCCCAATCACCAGCCTGTATGAAGGCACTACATTTCTGGAAGATGTGACTCACTGCAGGAGAGTAAATGAGCCAAAGAGCTTCATCCTGGGGAAATAAATGGGTCAATGGAGCAGCTAGGAGGAGGACTCAGTAGTTAGCAGAAGATTAGCACAAAAACTAAGAAAAAATGAAGTTGTACAATCTGCTGAGGTACAATAGCCAATCATCTTTATCACTAAAATTTACATTTACCATAATACTCTTATCTGTAAGCCAGCAATGAAAACACATAGGTTTAATGTTCCACCTAGTCTGCCATTATTTATTCAATAAGCTTCAGCTTATACTTAACCCATAACTCATCTATGCTTGTGTGCCACGAATTCTTAAATTCAGTCATTGTCTTTAACCACACAACCTCTTTGGGAAAGCTGTTGTAGTTACCTCCACTCTTTCATTGCATAATAAGATGACTGCAAATTCTAATATCAGACACTTATCGCAGCACTTGGCAATAATCTAGCAAAAGGTTTTTCAAATGGTGAGGCTAGCTGTCCTGAGAAGGACCTGGGTGGTCTGAAAATGTTTTTTGCTTAGACAGTAACTTGTCAGTATTAATTGTATGTAGGATCAAACTAAATAAATAAGGATAGCAGTCAATGAAAGTACCTATTTTTATTGCAAATAAATAGTAAAAGAATACTGTACTAACCAAACCTTGGTCATTTCAAGAGAGAGTGTATATATGTGTGTGTGTGTGTGTGTGTGTGTGTGTGTGTGTGTGTGTGTGTGTGTGTGTGTGTGTGTGTGTGTGTGTGTGTGTGTGTGTGTGTGTGTGTTTGTTTGTGTGTGAGTGTTTGTGTGTGTGTGTGTCACTCAATTATTCCTCAGCAATGAAAATACACCTACATACAATTCACTAAAGTTGGGCCTGCCATGTCCTACAGAGTGGAAATACATTTGACTAGAAATCCTAAGTGTTTTCATTGCTGAAGTATGGTAACCTCAGAGGTGTTTATAATAAATGGGAGAAGGATAATTTATAGAAGGGTACAGTGGGTTTGGGCTTTGCCAGTTGAGGATATTGTGTTTTATGGCCTGACCTGACAATTTTCTCTCTCTCTCTCTCTCTCTATATATATATATACATATATATATATATATATATATATATATATATATATATTGGTGAAGGATAGTCACTGAAACATGATTCACTGAACTATGTATTTAGAAAGTCTCCCTAACCTATTTCCATATTTATTATTTTATTTATTTATTTGCAGTTTGTTTACCAGGATGGCCCATTGGGCCATAAGGAGCCCGTTTTCAATGGAGCCCTGGGGAGAAAAGCTCCAGAATAATACAAAAAAATATAAAAGTTCAAATTACAAACTCCAAATATAGTGATAGAGTTACAAGATTTAGAAAAAAATTGCAAAATCTGAGAGAATATGCAATTTACATAATACTTCTTCTTCTTCTTTCGACTGCTGTCGTTAGGGGTCGCCACAGCAGATCATCTGTTTCCATTTCTTCCTGTCCTCTGCATCTTGCTCTGTCACACCAACCACTTGCATGTCCTCTCTCACCACATCCATAAACCTTATCTTAGGCCTTCTTCTTTTCCTGTTACCTGGCAGCTTCATCCTTAGCATATTTTCCCAATATACTCTGCATCCCTCCTCAGCACATGTCCAAACCAACATAATCTTGCCTCTCTGGCTTTGTCTCCAAACCTACCAACCTGGGCTGACCCTCTGATATACTTATTCCTAATCCTGTCCATCCTCGTCACACCCAGTGCAAATCTTAACATCTTCAACTCTGCCACATCAAGCTCTGACTCCTGCCTTTTTGTCAATGCCACTGTCTCCAACCCATATAACATAGCTGGTCTCACTACCCTCTTGTAGATGCTCCCTTTCACTCTTACTGGTACTCGTCTGTCACAAATCACTCCTGACACTCTTCTCCATCCACTCCATCCTGCCTGTACTCTCTTCTTCACCTCTCTTCTACACTCACCATTACTCTGAACTGTTGATCCCAAGTATTTAAACTCATCCACCTTCACCATCTCTACTCCCTGCATCCTCACCATTCCTCTATCCTCCCTCTCATTCACACACATATATTCTGTCTTAGTCGCTGACCTTCATTCCTCTTCTCTCTAGAGTATATCTCCACCTCCCCAGGGTCTCCTCCACCTGTTCCCTACTCTCACTACAGATCACAGTGTCATCTGCAAACATCATAGTCCACGGGGACTCCTGTCTGATCTCATCTGTCAACCTGTCCATCACCATTGCAAATAAGAAAAGGCTCAGAGCTGATCCTTGATGTAATCCCACCTCCACCTTAAATGCATCCGTCACTCCCACCGCAGACCTCACCGCTGTCACACTACCATTGTACATATCCTGTACCACTCTTACATACTTCTCTGACACTCCCGACTTCCTCATACAGTACCACAACTCCTCTCTAGGCACCCTGTCATATGCTTTCTCTAAATCCACAAAGACACAATGCAACTCCTTCTGACCTTCTCTGTACTTCTCCATCAACACTCCCAGAGCAAATATCACATCTGTAGTGCTCTTTCCTGGCATGAAACCATACTGCTGATCACTAATCATCACCTCCCTTCTTAACCTAGCTTCCACTACTCTTTCCCATAACTTCATGCTGTGACTGATCAATTTAATCCCTCTGTAGTTACTATAGCTCTGCACATCACCCTTATTCTAAAAAATCGGTACCAAAATACTTTTTCTCCATTCCTGAGGCATCCTCTCACTTTCCAAGATTTCATTAAACAATCTAGTTAAAAACTCCACTGCCATTTCACCTAAACACCTCCATGCTTCCACAGGTATGTCATCTGGACCAGCAGCCTTTCCATTCTTCATCCTCTTCATAGCTATCCTTAATTCCTCCTTGCTAATCCACTGCACTTCATGATTCACTATCCGCACATCATCCAGCCTTCTCTCCCTCTCATTCTCTTCATTCATCAGGCCCTCAAAGTACTCTTTCCATCTCCTCAACACACTCTCCTCACTTGTGAGTACATTTCTCTCATTATCCTTTATCACCCTTACCTGCTGCACATCTTTACTAGCTCGGTCCCTCTGTCTAGCCAATCGGTACAGGTCCTTTTCTCCCTCCTTAGTGTCCAACCTTTTACACAACTCTTCATATGCCTTATCCTTAGCCTTCACCACCTCTCTCTTTGCCAAGCACCTCATCTCCTTATACTCTTGTCTACTTTCTTCATCTCTCTGACAATCCCACTTCTTCTTCGCCAACCTCTTTCTCTGTATACTCTCCTGTACTTCTTCATTCCACCACCAATTTACATAATACTAAATTGCAATATTGCACATTAAAAGGAGCATTTAGCATGATGCAAGATAATTTCATTTTTAAGCTAAAACAGTACTTGTACAATCTGCTGATTCCTAAAAAAGAAATTTCAAAGTATGAGAGAATTTGAAAACTACATAGTACTAAGTTGCAGTGTATTGTACATATGAAGGAGAAGTTAGTAAGATGCAGGATAAATTCCTTATGAGCAAAAACAGTTCTAATACAATCTGATGATTCCTACTGCTGTTGCTAGGAGTTATAGAAACTATAGGAAAGCTGTGTAGGATGACAGCAAGAACATTTCCACTGTGAAGTTAGATTTGAGTGAAGTAATGTTTTGAAGGCTGAGAGATTGTTAGTAGTACAGATGGAAGGTGGGAGGGGAATTCCAGTGGCATGCCAGAGAGAAGGATAGAAGATGTTTGCCTGGTGGACAGGCTGGTTTATGCAATTCTATTAGGTTTTGGAAGTTAGATCTTAGATATCTGTTAGGCTGATGCATTTGGAAGGTAGAGGCAAGTGAGGGGCCGAGAGAGGGGTTAAAAATATTTTAGTGTGCTTGGGTAAGTTGGTTATAGGTGAGATAATTAGGTAGCTCAAGCCAGTTCAGTTGGTGTAGGGAAATACAGTGATGGGTAGAGGATCTCTGGCCAGTTGCAAATTTTGAAATTTTGTAGTAGCAGGAGGAGAGTTTTGACTTAAGGGAAGATTGTAGACTAGTAAGGATCGAGGCACCATATAGGAGGGAAGAGAGGTAGTAGCGAGAGCGAGCCTAGTGGAAGGGGAGATGTAGCGGTTGTGGTGATAAAGTAAGCCAAGTTTCTTATGTGTTTTTTTATATTTACTTGTATAAGGCTATCAAACTTTAGCTGATCATCAATGAGAACTTCTAATAGTTTTGTAGTGGGGACTATTTTGAGAGGTATTATAATTTTGGCTATCAATAGAGAATGAACTTTTGTCGATGATGGTGGTTTTAGAAGGAGTAAATATCATTAGTCTAGTCTTGGTTGCACTGAGTGCCAGATGGTTGTCTTGCATCCATTGTTCAGTAGAAGAGAAATCGTCCTGGGTTAATTTTGCCAGAGAGGAAGAAGAGGAAGCAGAGCAGATTATTGTTGAGTCGTCAGTGTATTGGATGAAGTCAGTGTTAGGGATGGCATGGCGAAAGCCATTTATGAAGATACTGAAAAGAAGGGGGCCTAGAACTGAACCTTGGGCTACACCTGTGGGGTATTTATAAAGGGCGAAATAGCTTTTTTCCACTTTACTGCTTGTTGCCTGCTAGATAGGTAACTGGTGGAATAGATTTAGTTTAGAGAGTATAGTGAGGAGAGGTTATGGGATATGGTGTCGAAGGCCTTGGAAAGGTCTAAGAGGAGGGCGGACACTATATGGCCAGTGTTGTGAGCCTTGTTAACAGTTTCTAAGAAGGAGAGAAGGGTGGTGGTGGTGCTGTGGCCAGGTCAGAATCCATGCTCTGTGGGAGTGAGAAGGTTATTACTTAACAGGTAGGTTATAAGTTGTAGGTGGACGCATTTCTCGAGAAGATGTAGAAGACGTGTTTTCAATCTGCTGTCCAGCACTAAGCTCATTGGAAATACTGTCTTGAAGATTATGCTAACAATGTACTGTTCAAATTCTGTTTATTTGTGTTAAATACCTGTTTTGCAGTTAAATACTGCCAACCATTTAGTTTCATCATCCTGACTGAGTCCTTTAGTTCACAAAGTGAGAACCTTTCACAATGCAAACATTATCCAAGCTGCCAGAATGGAGTTTCCTGTAGGGCATAGCTTTTCTCACACATCCTTGACTATTGCACAGGGGATGAGCGTGGAGTATGTGCCATGTGGAGATGTTACTCATTTACATGGGAGGCATCACCCTAGCCACATACAATATTCACCCCTCTTTCAGATCTCTCTCAGGTCTAAATGAAAACGGTACCTTTCATAATCCTACAAGATAAATATATACTTTACATTTCATCAAAATAGCAATTAGTCCAGTGTGCTTAAGAAATACATCTTATATTTGCAAGACAAATCATTTATTTTGAAATGTCAGGATCTGGTTTGAGGACAGAGTATAAACACTCAGCATTTAGCACTGACAGTGATTGTTAATATGTATGTGTGATCCAAAGTCCCTGTTGAGCTTTTTGACAGTATTAGTTTTCATTTGTGAGGCATAAATTAGAGGGATAACAACTGAGCTGCATTAAGCTCAAAACAGTACAAGACTTATTTAAGATTTAACAAAAATTCTGTTTTGCTGTTGCGGTTTTGTTTCTGTTTTTTTTTTTCATATCATCATCTATTTTCTGCTTTTCACAAAATTTTTTGCCATGACAGGCTGCACAAACATTGTTAAATGAGAAAATATCAGACATCTAATCATTCATGACACAATACACTGAAAATATACCACTCTACCAAGTGACAAAATAATTTTTTATAAGAGGTTTATTAAAAACTCTTAATGCACAGCACTGTCTCATATAATCTATAGAGTGTCAAAATATTTTATTATGTTGCACATCTCTTATTAGAAATCCTCAATATTTGCAGAATATCTATACACAGTTTGTAAACGTTGGTTTCAAAAGCATTGCTTACACTGTAAAGGCACATTTCCATCTTAGAGGTTTCTAACAAAGGTATCAACTGATAACATTTTCAGAAAATGACATAAAGTGTATATAATACCAAAGAAATGGTCTAGCAAATTAACTTTACAACACATGGTTCTAGATTTCTTTTGAAAGAGTGTTTGGTTCCATGCTTAGACTTTTGTTACTTACTTAGTTTTGTATTTACCTAAAAAGCAAATAATTGCAGCTAGACTGGTAGAATCTACAGGAAAAAGATGTAAATAGTGTGTTTATTAAAAAAAATAGTAGCAATGACTGTAAAAACATAATTTTATTCAGTCATTTATCGTTAAAATTTTTCGATGCTTAACATCTCTGCACAAACATATTCTGATAACCTACTTTTTTTTTCTAGTATCTTCTCCCAGATTCTATACAATCTGAAGTAGACACACTTTTACATTTTCTGCAAATGTTAAATGATCGCCTGGATGATTACAACAGTAAACTTCAACTTGGGATAACATATATAGATTACGTAAATAGCCTGTTCGGTAAACAGAAGGTAAGTTATCAAGTTACAGTATTTTTTCTGTTACAAGGGTGAGGTGAGAAAAACAGAAAACACAATGTTTTTTTTTTAGTATGCACAGTATAATTAATGAGAATAAGAGGTATTTTGATAAAATAATGAAATATATTGTTATCACCACACAGCAATACACTGAACCACCTTTGCAAAGAGTGACTAATCTTATCCTTTTTTATGGTTCTTCCAAATCATTTTTTTTTAGCTTCACTTCTTCTTGGATAATGAATTGTACAATCCATTTCTTGGCATCAAAATTTATCATGAGCTAATTTAGAAAACCAAGGAACACTTATCACTGGAATTATTGTGTAACATATAAGTTATATTTTTTTTACTCTGGATTTACTTAAAATAGTGCTATAAGGTAGGTTTACGGTATAATTATCAAAAAGTATGCTCACAGTGCAATTACCAAAAGTCTCTTTCAGGAGATGAATGTACAGTATTATCAACCTCATTTACAATAGTAACAGATGTGAGTAAGGGATAGAATATCAGCATTTGATTATATACGAAAACAGCAAAACCCCCAAATAAACATAGCTGCATCAGTTTTAAAAACCTATTACAAATAAAACCAACCTAACAAAAGAATGAACACAAAAACTCCAGAATTAAATAAAAAAAATCATTGCACACCCCTTAAAAATGAAACGGAACAATGTTTCTTTTTCATAGTGGGAGCAAATCCCCACACACTCCCAAGCTTAAATATACTGATTTCACAGCCATACTACTTTGGGGAAGGGAGTAATGTCTCATAAAATGGGAATCATTGCCACCATAAGCTAAAAATGCAGCGACAAGACAAATACAAAACACTGCAAATTCAAACCTGCCAAGCACACAAAATCCACCCACAACCATAAAATAAATGTTAAAATGCTGGAAAAAGCACAAGCACACAAAACCCACCAACAACCACCATAAAATAAATGTTAAAAATCTAGAAAAGGCACAAGCACACAAAACCCACCCACAACCTTAAAATAAATGTTAAAACTCTAGAAAAAACACAAGCACACAAAACCCACCCACAACCATAAAATAAATGTTAAAACTCTAGAAGAAGCAGAAGCACACAAAAACCACCCACAACCATAAAATACATGTTAAAACTCTAGAAAAAGCACAGGCACAACCATAACATAAATGTTAAAACTCTACAAAGTGCACAACAAACTAAACAAAATCCTTTCAACATTATTGCCAATAGCACAAACTGATCTTGAAATTAAAAGCATTCGCTCATTTCTGAGTGCTGTTAAGCTATTTTACGATATGTGCGTTCACACAAATGCACTACAACACAACAGCTGGCTATGTTCTGTGCACCTTGTGAGCATGAGAACTATAGAAAACTACAACAAGAAGAAATATAGAGCCACTAGTACATATGTTATGATGCATGGTAGTATTTCCTGAAGAGAAGTGATAAATTTTGATGGGAATATAAACCAGAAGGGAGTCAATACAACAATGATGAAAAGCACCTTTAGTACTGTGTTAATTTTAATAAAACCTAGACAATGCATTTCTTTATGCTGGTCTTACAATAAATGGCCAGATATGATATCCGGGGTAGTGAAATTCCATTCCCTTGGTTCAGTGCATCTAGCTAAAGGCCAACACAAAGGTAATGCTGCTGTAGTTATCATTTACAAGCACTGTTTGCAGTGTTTCCTCCTTCTGATCCAGCTTCTACAGGCTAAATAAATATCTGTCTTTGTCTACTGTGCATAAAAATCAAAAATAATGAACCTAATTCATATTATACCAAGCTCCGCAAAGGATGCTGTTGAAGACTTACTGCAGTGGTTTACATCCAGCATTAAAGCTGGAATAATAAAATCACCTGCATGCCTCTCTACTAGTCTCTGCAGGCAATTGATAAAACTCTTTGCTTAGTCTGTTTCTATTTTCTGTTCTAGTGAGTTTTTAATAGAAGCATTATGCTACTATTGGGATAACTCAGTGTCACTTTGTTTGGTCTACACCATGTCTGATATAAAATTAGAAATTCAGAATTGATTTAACTCCATGAAGTCCTGATTGTGCATGTTATGCCTGTACCTAAATGTTCTCAAAACAAAATGTATGCTGTTTGGGCAAATACTGGTCACCTCTTCTGCTCCTGACTTGCTTCTTTCTTCCACAGTTTACTCACCCACTGAAGATGTGAAATCTCTAAAGCTTTTTAGTGTCATTTTGAACAACAAAGTTTATTTATTTACTTTATTTCAGTTGGCTGATTGAGATTGGTTCAGCTGTGCTAATATAGGAATGAAAACACAAAAAAGCTCCACAAACAAAGTTATACATAAATTAAAAATAAATGGTAAAATCTAAATAGATGACTGAGAAAAAAGCTGTTTTATAATGTACATAAATAAGCATTATGAAACAATAATTCAAGTATACCACTGTATATATCAATACATGTATAGACTTGGTGGGGGCGGGGGGGTGCAGAGCGTGGAATGTATACCATCAAAGTAAAGTTATGAAGATAAAGAGATGTTAGGAGAACATAGTAATAAGTAAAGATTAACAAATAAGGTAATGATAGGCAAAGGGAGTAAAGGGTTAATGATATACAAATGTGAAATGGCATTTATTGTATAAGAAGAATCTGGGAAATGGAAAAGAAAGTACAGAAATCATAGCAACAAGGTAAGTTATGAAGGTAAAGAAAAGCTAAGAGAAAGTACTTAAAGATGAAGAGCATAGTAAGGGTAGGATAAAAAAGGACAGACTTTGGAAGAGGGAACATGAATCTATAGAAAATAAGTATTATTTTTTTGTATACCTATGTGTATTTTATAGAGTTGTTTTATGTCATACTGTGACATGTGATGCATGAGCTACTCAGCATACATTGTCCAAAGCATTGTGTTATACACATAGAGCACCAGGTTTTAATTAAATGCTCTTTTCATTTTGCTATGAAGTTTTTTTTTTTTTTACTTTATTCTGTTTGAAATTCTGTTGGAACAGTATCCCAGTGTTTGCAGCAGTTACTGAGTAAGGTGAATATCCTGAAGTGGTTAGTTTAATTTGTAGTAACGATTTGGGTATGGTGCAGTAATCATTATCCTCTTGCTGTATTGCAACTTTGCTCTGGAGTAGTTAGGGCATCTGTTGAGTATAAACAGGATAGTATTAATTACTTTAAATAGGAGGAGTATTAGAGTGTTTCAGGGTCTAAGCTAGCCATTCTTCTGTATGCATAGTAATGGTATAAGGAAGGTCTGCAGCAAATCCATTAATGTTATTAAAACGTCATTCTAGTTTATTTAGTTAATTGTTTGAGCATATAGTAAGGACAGAAGTAAAACTGTTTGTGTATTTTTTGCTAGGGTTTGCCTTGAGAAGTATGGTTTTGATTTAAAAATGAATATGAACTGCACTACTGCCACAAGCTATAAAAGACAACTCTCAAAAATTGTACAATGTAGTGAAATAAATAGAGAACTTTATTGAGATTAAAAACAGATTATGAACTTTAACAAATGTAGAGCTTCTACTGCATTATGGGTGTTTTTAAAAACACCTGTTTTAATTAAGTTCTTTGGAATGATGGGTTATTACCTACCTATCTGACAACTAAAGCAAAAACACTTTTTCTATCAGAATGTCACATTTATAATTAACTTACTAAGTCTTTTATTTGTAGTATAATCTATTGAATTGTTAATTATTGTTTATCTTACTGGGCAAGTGTTCTTTAAACCTAGGAAATGTTTTAGTCATGTGATTACTAAATGGGTAAAACCTGTGATATCTTGTAAAATCCGTTCTAATGAAGTCCTGATTTTTTTAGATGAAAGCTCATAACCTAAATAAAGTTCTTTATTTATTTCACTACATTATGGAATTCTTGAGAGTTGGTTCATGTGGCTTGGAGCACTGGTGCATTTCATTTTGGTTCTTGGTTTCTTGACACTGGAAGATCCTTTGTGTTTGCATATGGTTTTGATTTATATAGCATCCTATTTTTGATTAGCTTTGCTTAAGGGTTATTTAGTACACATATCAAACATTATATTGTTGTCTTTGGTGGCTCCAGTTTAGTTTTATTTAGTGGCTCAAAGTAAATGTTTCTAACAGTTGCTATGGTGAAGGCATACCATTTTGTTTAAAGGAATTGTCAGGCTTAAAATAATTACTATTTTTCATATGTAAAAGAAGTTGGATGTAGCCAGAGTTTAAGAGTGCTGAAAGATTGCTATTTGACAGCCTGATGATTTTTCTAGGGTGGTAGCATTGCAAATGAGGGGAGAATCATCAGCATACTGAACAAGATTAGGATGTACAATTATTTCATTCTTATTATTGATAAAACTATTGAAAAGTGGAAGACATAGACTGAATCCTTAAAGAACCCCAACTGTAACTGTTTTTTAGGTATTGAAAATGTTTTGTTATTTTACAGTTAGTATTCTTTGGCTAAGGTGGGCGGCCACGGTGGTGCAGTGGTTAGCATTGCCGCCTCACAGCAAGAGGTTCTCCGGTTCGATTCCCAGCTGGGGTGCCTTCTGTGCGGAGTCTGCATGTCCTCCCTGTGGTTGTGTGGGTTTCCTCCGGGTGCTCCGGTTTCCTCCCACATCCCAAAGACATGCCTCAGGTGGATTGGACACTCTAAATTGGCCCTAGGTGTGTGTGTGTGTGTGAGTGTGCCTTCTGTGGAAGGTTGGGCGCTGGGCTGGCAACTCGACACCGTAAAACTCCACTGCCAATCAATGTGCGGACAAGGTGATCCACTGTGGTGACCCCTAACTGGGAAAAGCTGAAAGAAGAAGAAGAAGTATTCTTTGGCTAAGGTAACTTTTAGATCACTCATCTGCCTCCTTTACCATGTCTAGGTTTTATGATGTAGTGAATACGAGTTGATGGCAGACTCTTTCAAATGTTGTTTGAAAGAAGCTGGAAGAAGGAATGAACAAAATGACCTTCATTTTGATATTTATTGACATCATATGGGAAATAAAGTAAAGCAGATTTGGTGCCATAGTCAAATCAGAAGCCATAGTGAGTGGTAGAAAACAAGACATTTTTGTCAGATGACTAAAAAGTTTCTAATGTATACATTTTTCAATAATTTTTGAAAGTTTGGAACGAATATCTATTGCCCTGCAGCTAGATAAGTCTGCAAATATTCAACCTTTGTGAAGAGGTATTATGTACTACTCTTTCCACTGATTGGTGTGCATAGTCTTTGGTGGACCAATAAAAAGGAATTGATTCTGGGTAGGCAAGTGTGTTAGCAGCTCGTCAAAAAATACAGCAGACATTGCATCAAGAGCTAGAGATCTAGACTTTAGCTTCACAAGTAATTCTTTTGATTGGTGTAACAACTGCTGATTAAAAATAGAAAGTTCCGTAGGTTAATTCCCTGTCATTATTGCATGGAAAAGTGCATTGCTGTACTAACAAAGTAGTAAGAGTTTGTATGAAATGACAGTTAAGTGTACATACAAGCATCTTAGAGTCATCTGGAAAAGAAGCTTGAAAATGTGTGTTAGATTTAGTTGGTTTATTAAGAGAAAAAATTATTTCAGGTTGTTTTCCTGAGCTGTGCCTAGATTAATATATTAATGCCCTTCTGTTTTGTGTCATCATTTTACAAGGTTTCAAGGCATTCTATAGTTTTTTTAGATATTGAGTAATTGTGTCAGGTCTCCATGTTTTCTGCTCATTGTCTGCAAGGGTCATTATTTATTTTGTGTTTAGGGTCACCAAATAAGTTAGTCTATTTTGTTTTTGCACTAAAGTGCCAATGACTGTAGAATATTTATGAATGTTTAGTGGAATGTATTTAAGATTTCAGCTTAATTTAAATGCTTAGAACTATTTTTTAATGGAACTCACACTATAGTGACATTTAATGTAAATTTGTTTGATTCCAAATGGCAAATGCATAATGGTGGTCACTTACTGAGACATGTAAGATATCTATTTTTATACTGCATTTTATTCACCTTTTTAACAAAAAGAGAAGAAGAAAAAACAACATACAAGAACAAATCTCCACAAACTTGGCAAACATCAATATGAAACAAATAAAGAAGTTATCTAAACAATAAAACATTAAATGAAATTAACCATCTTAAACTATATACAGTTAATTCGTCCTACACACATACTAAAATATGAATCTGTCCAAATAAAAAAAGGGGAGCAAACCGCACACAGCGGAAACATTTTTATTAAACAGTGTAAGCAGTTAAAATATGATAAAATAGGATAAGTGCTTTTGGCTGGGGCTTCTTCAGATCCATAATTCATTCTTGATCACTGGAGATTTATTAAGGGAGGTGTGACCAATCAGAATCATCTCTTTAGTCGACACCTTCTTAGCACCATCTTTAAAGGTAGTATATCATTTAGGCCAGGTTTATGATCAGCCCTTAGATGGGCCATCTATCTTGATTCCTGCAATTCAGTAAAATCTTTGAGATTACCCAGCCTCGGGTTCTCATAAATTATTTCAAAAACCAAAAAATAAAAAAATGTGAGCCACATATTGAATTATATGGTTTGATAACACATTGCTGTTAACAGGCTGTTCCCCCTCTCTTCGACCAGCTTCCAGCAATCTAATTACCAGAATGGCACTAGGTCAAATATCATTCGGTGTACACAATCCTCCCTAACCAATCTGGATCAAAGTCATTACCTCCTAACCCTATACATAACTAACAAAAACAGCCAATTACCTAACAGCTGAGGCAACCATCGACCCCTCTCCTATGCTAAGGTAGCAAACCATAACCTCATCCTTTCATAACTACTGCCCATGAACTAATTAAACCATACTACCCGACCAATGAAAGCCTTGCAATGATACCAAGAGCATTACCAGTCAATGAATCCCCTACTAAGCCCACTGCTACAGAAGCCATACCGAGGCAATCGCAACCACCATGCCACATTGCAACCCCATTTTATCGCCCAATTAAATTTTTTATGTATGTATGTGTGTGTCCAATATAATACCCTTGTTAAGTATCTTTAAATTCCATTTAATAAAATGCTGTCATCCCACCAACTACCCATTATAAACAATAAGATACTTAAACCACCATCATGTCCGGTAGCAGTATGACCCAAAAACACCTCCAGCAATAGACCAAGCTAGGCAAAGCTAACCAACACAATATACCAAAAATTATAGAATGCTCAATGCTACCCTGTCACACAAGGTCTGTGCCATGCTATTACCATCCAGAATATAGTGAATCAACCCAACCCAGCCTCACCTGAAACTGCAGTAACTCAACACTAAATCCTCCCATCAACCACCCCCATCTAGCTTGCAAGCCTAACTTATGCCATGCAATCCACTAATCCCCTACCCCTGATGTCTGCAACAACATCTGACCCATTCCAAAGAAGACCCTCACTACCCAAAATAGTATAAAATTCAACCCTGGTGCTCCCCATCTGAGATCAAACCAAAACAAGGCAATACCTTGTAACTAAACGGAAGAAAAACACAACAAAGCAACAACTCCATATTCAGCTGCACTGCTGGCAACCCGTGACCTCCTTTCATACCGCTCCATCAGCCAAAACTCTCCTCAGCTTCTTGTCTCGTCTGTCAAGTCCACATTTCTTCCATCCCCCAAGTAATACCAACTCTGCATGTCCCCATCTGCACTCATAGTGATCTGTAAAAGAAAAGACTGTAAATACTCCACACACGCATAATCCAAATTCTTACTGACCATTATACATCACAAAGGGCATTTCTCATTCATCAACAGCATAAAATGCAAACACTGTCAAATACAAAAGAACCCTAGAAATTAAAGTGTCCTACCAAAGAACCCCATAAAGTTACCTCCCAAATCCCATAGTAACATTACAACAAACACCCCTGTAAAATAAAACAAGGTCACATTCTATAGATAAAATTAACACTCTTCTACCAATGCAGGTGGTCTCAACAAAATTAATGATTAGCAAAGAAAATTAAAACCATCCCCAATCCTGCTATACCGCCATTTACAAAAAACAGAGATACAAATTTCCCTTACAGCTCCACCTATGTGCCCTTAGGACAAGGACAACATTCACCCTTGTACGTCTTAACAAGAGCAACATGCACTGCACTCTGGATTGTGAAATCTCACTTTCCTGAACATGACTAGATTATGAAAACCATAAAACCATTAGTCTGGAAACAACCCCAAGTACAGAATAACTTAAACTTATCAACATGCTGTTTACCACACCTCAACCCAGCCTCCCCCTGCATCAAACCCTATCTTCCAAATAAAATTATGCAATAACCATAACTGAAACATTGATAAATAACTGACTTAAAGTCCCTAAGCCTAGTAACTTCCCATGCCTATGATGGCTGTGCGTCCATCTCACCTGTGAGAACCCCCAGACCCCTCATAAAATTCCCCAATGCTGCATACCCAGCCCCAGGATACACCCTCTTCTCTTTTCAACACATTACCCAAACCACACCAAATACAACATACATACCCTAAAGAACCGCGAGTGAAGGTTTCCCTGTGGCCTCCTTGTACACCACTCCAACCACCAAAACATCCAGCCCATCGGACTCAGTTACATCTAACAACTTCCAGCAGGCCTGCGACTGTTACTTACTTCATGCTCCCCTACTTGAGCACCTTTGTGCACCAGTCTATCAATGGAGACAGCCGCCAGTAACTGTTCTTCCACCGCTGATCCACTATCTTCAGGTCACCGACTGATGACCAAACTGCTCTTCCCTACCTGCAAAGAAAACAAATTAAACACATTACTGTCATGAAATTGCAAAATTTCTAGGTATCCATCTCAACCACCCAGTTAAGGAGCTACCAGTCAGATACTCAACCCCAAAATAACAAGAAGATTCACAGCTCCAAGCACATTCGATCAGACAAACTGTAGCACAAATGCCCTTCAAATCCCTCACATCCTACAATAGGCTTAGGCACAATCCAAATTAAAGCTGGGAATCAAACCCCCTACCCTGTGTGTACAAAGCAAACCAAATACTATGCCCACCCCTTACCACCTGCATTAACTATCTGTCCAATCTGGGAACTCTTAGATATTATGGTTTTCCTTAATAACCTAAATGTTTACATCCATGGATACCCTTGGTATAATTCCATTGTACTCTTTCCCATTTAATCATGCTGGTTTTGTTATAGGGTTTCCATATTGTTATTCCGTACTCAAGTTTGGGTCTAATGTAACTAACAAACAATGATGTCATTATTTTCATTACCTAACTTTATACATCTTTTATACCGCCTATAGTTCTATAACTATCATTAACCAATTAGTTGATATGATTAGAAAAACTTGTAGCTGAATCTACCCATATACCCAGGTCCTTAAATGAGTCTACAGTTTCAATTACTGTGTGCAGTTTTAAATACTCATCTTTCAATTTATGACTACCAAACCTCATAGGCTTAGTTTTGATGTATTTATCAGCTTATTATTCCCCTGTGTCCAGACCCTAAAGCAAGAAACCAGATGAAGCCATCAATAAAGGGGGTACGAAGACCCCCAAAATGGAGACACTTCAGTATTGCTGTTATGTAGAAGGAGTAATGCATGATTGTTGTTAATATATGAAGCACAACTAAACAATACTGTACACACAGTTATGGAGAACAGCGACAATACTAAACAGCGTTACATGACTATACATGGAATTAAGTGTTGCTTTCTCCAAGATATTAATGTTGGCAGCCTTGCTTGTTGTTGTTGTTTTTGTGTCTTTTGGCTTTTCCTGGTTAGGGGTCGCCACAGCGGAACGCTGGTCTTCTAATGATTGGCAGTAGATTTTTACGTGTCGAGTTGCCAGCCCTGACGCACAGCCTTCAACGAAGGTACGCCCATTCACGCATGTCACCACATAGAAGACGCTCTAGCTGAGAATCGAACAGGACAACATCTTACTGTGAGGTGACAACGCTACCGCAGCACCACCACCACAGTATCTAAATAATATAATAATAAATCCCACAATATCCAGTAATGGTCCCTCTTCAAAAGTTATGTTAGTTTAACTCTCCTAAGTTAAGATGCAAAGCTGGAAAGCTACAGTGTATGTGTACTCATATGCACATGTTCATAGGAAAGGTGAAGAGCTACAGTTTATGTGTGCTCATATTCACATATTAATAGGGGTATGTGCCCATGCATATGAGTTATTTATACTGGGTAGCTTCTGAGCACCCCCTACATATTCTGTTCTGTTATATACATCTCTTCCGCACTCATGATTCAATGTAGTCCTGAATCACCTATAGAAATTTTCTAATTTTTTTTTTATATAACCATATGAACTACATGCTACACATGAAAATTCACTCCCTGAGAAAATCAGTTTAATTCAACATGATGGAATAAAATGCTATAAAATCCCAAAATCACATTAATTAGAACATCAGCCTCTTCTAAAAGGTCTTAATAAAACATATAAATTGAATGCATTTAAAAGCTAAAGTTAAATGCATTTAATCCAACATGTTTTATAAAAAAGAACTATTAAGTTACTCAAATCCAATGTTTTTCCCTTGTACTCCTGCCCTCCCCCAATGATTAAGCGAACTCACATGCGCAGTGAGCCACAGTTAGCTGGAAGCCTGCAAAACTCATAAATTGTCTCTGCGAGTCTGGCGGGAGTAGTCCAGCTATAAAAGGCTGCGAGACAGTAGTCGGTCACCAACACTACTCAAATACCCCTTCCCTAAGCCACTGACATTAAATGAAAACTTGAAGCTCCTTTACTTGGTTCCATCATAATATACCTTGCCCATTACCAAATAGCTACATAGGAGTATAGCAGTAAATGATTCAGTACTACAGACCCCCCCACTAACAAATGAAGTCTACCAACAGGCTCACAGCAGTTACACGTACACAGCAAACACAGCCTGACAAAGCCATAAGTGAAGCGAGTACAAAGGCTCAAAATAGAAGACATGCACCAGCACCGATGAACAACACCGCTAACTGACTGTTACCAAAACACCTCAAGCCTAACTTCCAATATGGCTCTTATCAATTTAAAAGATTTATAGCACCACTTTTTTTGTTGTTTTGTTTTTTTTTTTTGTTTTTGTTTTATATTGTCTTGATTTTATAATATCAGTTAAAGCCCCAGAGACCATTCCTTGGCCGCAACACATTCTGGCAGTAACCTTATACAGTAAAGTGAAGTCCAGCAGGCTTATTCCATTAAGATAGAATTGGAACTACTCATAATACAGTTACTCACCTCTTGAGCTATATAATCCTGTTGGCTTTGCCCATTCAAGTGGTTCCACAGCACCCATACCGTAAGTATCGCCTACTCCCCAGTAGCTCCTCATTGCAGTGCTAAAAGGCTCATGCCGATTCTTAACCATACTGCCTTTTATGAGTGGTAGTGGATGTATTTATGTATTTGCCTTTTAAGATTCAATACTTACTCCTGTTAAATCTGGACAAAACCAAATTGAAGGTGGGAGTCTTCTGTATTCTGTCAAAGCAACCCCAACCACCATGTAGTCACCCCCCCCCCCGGATCTGACCTAAATGGGCCCTTTCACAAACTATCCAATGCTCTAATTGGTGGGACAACCAGCAGAAGTAGGAATGATTGTTAAATATTGCTCCTATAAAACTAGAAAGGAGCTATTAAGCATGCCATGCCGAATTATTATTATTATTATTATTTTTTTTATACAAAGTCTGGAGAGTTGACTGTTGAAAGGTCTGATGTAGCACAAAGTTGATCCTCATGAATTATGCACCGCACATGCATGCCAAATCAGCCACCATTACATGGGAATGCCTTGTGGCATGAAAACACAACAATAAGACGTACTGCTCGACTGAAGACTACCAAAACACAGAACCACACTGAGTAAGTAGCCTACCCCCACCACCATCACTTAAACTAAGCTGCTGCATTCACCGCCCCAATGCCATTCCGTACAACAAACACGTACGAATCTTGAGCACCTCAACGGATGCAGAATATACTTTTGCTTAACTACCTCCATTCACCCATATCTTTAATAGTAAATTAGACGAAAGAAAAAAAAAGATTTATAGTAATACCCAATATTTAATCCCAACCACTGACACCAGTCACCTCGTCATTTAAACCTACCCAGCTAGATATTAATGTTCAAATTAATGCTAGTCTAATTGATTTAACCTACCCCGTTCCTCCCCACCTCTTAGCAAATTAACTGTAGAAAACTTAGAACCCCGATGTACTAACATCACCATTAGGACTACAAAAGAAAAACCTAGTATTAGAGAGAAAAAAAATATACTGTAAAGTACTCACTTCATTCTTCATAGCAATACTAACCCAAGGCCTACCTATTCAACAAAGTTCTTACAGGTCATCACAGATGTAATCCGGCTCTGTAGCAAGTTCATGCCAAAAATGTGACTTGTACCTCAGTTACACTTGACAAAACCCCTTAAGCCCCTCCCTACCCTTACCTTGTTTCCTCCTAAACATCACTCCATCCCATTTAACCCTATCCTTCCCTTATCCTCTTAATTCCTGCTACTCTATTTATCTAACCCCACTAGAAGATGTCCCAGGACAAAATGGTCTGTCCCAAACCTCATTTCATTGCAATCTAAGCATGTCTGCTCAGGCTGGAGGGTTGAATCTGATTGCGGCCCATATAGAAGAGTGAAATGAATAAGAAAAATGCAATTAGCCACATATATACATAAGCATTTGAGGAAAACAGCACATAGTTATTGATTATAACATAACACTACATGAAGAAACTATAAATATGTATGCACTCAGACACATATTACAGAAGCAAAATATAATTAATAAGAATTAAAAGGAAGGCCTTTGCTCATACTGAAAGGGCCGTGCCTTCATAATTAGTAGTGATATGATCCTTTTCAGAAGTATCAGTGAGATAATTCAGTGACAACAGTGGTTCTCAAAACTGCCACGTGTTCACTTATCATGCTCTTAGTAGCTTCTCCTGCCTCTCAGGACTCTAGAAGGTTTTATCTATTGAGTCTGAGGAGCCTGAATAAATTTTAGACCAGTATTTCTCTCATTTCAGTTCCAGACTGTTCTGCATGCTATTAGGGTCTCAAGTTTTCTGATGACCCCATAAGAATCATCTAGTCTGACAATTTTAATTCATTTAAACATGATCCCAAGAAGAAACAATATCATTATAAATATCACTTACATTAATTCAGCCTATACATTCCATAGCATTGCACAAATAATTTTATAAAAATACATTATAAAACTATAAAAAATGTAACTGTTTCAAAATAGAAATGAACAAGATGAACTTTTTAAAACATTTCATTTATAATTTAACATAGATCATACTCAACGCAGAACTGATTGAAATAAATTTAAGTCTGTTCTTATTTCCAGCACCCATTGCCATACCAGCTCACTTACACATCATTATGGTCCTTAAAACTCCCATGTTAAAGTAGAAGTTGTTTCTCTCATTTGTGGACTTGAACAAAAATGAAAATGTAATTCTTTTTACGGATGGTCAAAACAATTAGCCCAGACATAACTGATGTATAGCAAAAATGTGTGCTAACATGATCTCTTTTCATTTTTATTTTGCTTGTGTTCTGCAGTCTGCACGGCGAAAAAGAGCAACGTCAGATAATGCACTCTATTCTGTAATTGCCCAACGTCTGTGCTCTGGAAACATACAGGCTTTACTTCAAACTGCACTGCCGACAGAACGAGCAGCAGTAGTGACTACCAACAGTACAAGTATGACAAATGAGGAACTGATTCCAATGTATGGCTTCCCTTCCAACTCAAGTAAGCTAATCAAAGTTTCCTTTTTTATATGATCATTAATGTTGTTTCTTCAGTTCACATTTACTTGTCACAGATCAATGCAAAGTCATGGTGGCAGCTGGATTTCATGCTTTTATTTTGCCTCTGTTTGATTGGGTGAATATTATCAGGTAACTCAAGTAATCACCTCTGTGTTCTGCAGGGTTTAAAGAAAATTCTCTTTTTTTTTTCTCTCTTCTCTTCTCCTGACTCTTTGCTGGTCTGTTCAAGTCTCATCTTAAACTTGTAATCAGATTCCAGGAGCCAGTATATTAAACTATGCAAAGGTAATACAAGCATGCATTTAACTTTACTAGCACATACTGAAATGGAGATTTTGGCATGACATTTATTTATCACTTTTGCTGCACTACAATAAAATGCATAATAATGGGAGCATAGCTTTAGCTTGTATGCAGACTGTAACTTAAGAGTTTGCTCAGTAAAGTTTTAATTCTTTTAAAATGGGTATGGCCTCTCATTTTTAAAACTAACAATGAACAAGTCAACAGGAAAGGGAAACCCTGATCCTTGTCTGGGAATTGAACTTCAGGTCCACATACCTCTCAACCTCTTAGGGCAAGAAATCTGGACAAAGGCATTGGTAAAAGTGGGACAAGGGTCCAAAAGTAAGGACAATTTTTAAATATTGCTCTTACAAACTTAGAAAGTTGATAGAATAATGTGTTTTGCATTAGCATGAATTTTCTGAAGAGTATAAAGTCTGAAACTCAAATGTCTGCAGTTTTTTCTAACTTCAGTATTTAATGATTTGCCACTAATTTGCCAGAAAACCACAACTTATGAAAAATGGACCAACAATATGAAGCAAAAATTTGGACATTCTGTGAAAATCTGTGCAGATGAGAGGTATCAGGACTCACTGCATTCTTTGCGGTTGTCAATGCTTCTAGACTGACAAGCAGTCTCTGGAAAGATAAGAACCTGGATTTCCCCGATAGCAGTTTTAACTTGCAACTGGGAAGTCACCATGAAGATGATTTTAAATACTCATGCATTCTATGCAGTGCAAACAATGGACCTAATGTTGTATTAACAGTTCAACAGGAAAGGAAAACGTTGACCCTTACCTGGAATTTGAACTCAGAGCTCATCAAAACCACTACCATATTCTGTATGGTTCATACGTTCATATTTCCCATCCACTCATCATGATTTCTCTTGAAGAATGTCAGTGAGGTGCTCTGCTTGATGTGTATTGGAAGTCTTTTCCAGAGCATGGGCAGTCTCTGGGTTAAGAAGCTGTCCCTCCAGTATGTTCTGTTGATTGAGGTAGTGAGGTTGAGATCAATGGAGTGTGTGGTGCAGAGGAATTGGAATTTTTTTTAGATGCAGCATATCTAACAGGGTTGAGTCAGACATGGCTTTGTAAATCAGGCAGAGATCGCCTCTAAGTAGGTGATATGAGACAGAGAATAGCTGGTGTTTTTTGAGTCTGTCCATATAGGTCATGTGATTAAGGCCCAGTATCCTCTTTGTGAAGTAGTTTTGTGGTCTCTCCAGTTGTTGCAGGTGTCTGGTGAGGTACATGCCAAATGGGGCGTTGTACTCAATGATTGGTCTTATGAGGGAGGAGTACAGAGAGATGATGACCTCCTTCTTCCTGGATGCAAAATCCTTAGTAATGAGATGTGCCACACAGAAGGATTTTCGGACCACAGTGGCTATGTGGTAGTCAAAGGAGAGGTTGCTATCAACCTGTGTTCTCAGATCTCTTATAATGCCTTCAGTGTTTATGTGGTAATTCATGGGAACTGAGTTTTTTTCAAAGGGAATGACAACACATTTTTTGGCATTGAGTTTTAGGCCATGGTCTTGACACCAATTGTTGGTCTCGGTAAGGCCTTTTTGTAGGATGTCTACATTTGGGGAATTAATAATGGCTCCTATCTTGTAATCATCTGCAGACCTGGTCAGCCACAGGTCCTTCCTTTTGGCCTGGACATCTGAGGAGTAGATGCCACACAGAAGAGAACCAAGGACCGATCCCTGTGGGACTCCACTCGTGACTGGTTAGCAGTCTGACTTGGAGTCTGCTACTTTCACGCTGTGGGTTCTATCTGTGAGCCAGTTTGACACCCACCTAGTGATATAGGGGTTGATGCCTAGTTTACTGAGTCTAGCTATGATTCCAGAGTGGAGAATGGTATCAAAGGCCTTGGCTAGATCGAGGTATTCTGTATGGAATATCTTGCCTTCATCCACAGCTCTGGTGACTGACTTGAAGAAGTTGACCAGGTTGAGCAGGCATGATCTGCCCTTCACAAAGCCAAATTGGGTGGGATCCAGAGTTTGAGATTCCCTATATCCTTATTTATCAGGTCCATGATGATTCGCTCCATAGCCTTTAATATCAGACTCGTCAGGCTAATGGGGTGATAGTTCCCCGGGTCTGTAGTCACTTCCCCTTTATGGAGAGGGATGACTGAGGCAGTGTGCTATTCAGTAGGGACAAAGCCTGAGGTGAGGCTGTGTTTGAACAGAGCACAAAGTGTGGTGCCAGTTCATTTTGTAGTTCATGTAGAACACAGCCAGGGATATTGTTGGGTCCCATGGATGGTGTATTCTTGGCCTTGGACAGTACAGTTTTAACCTGCGCAGCAGTAATATTGGGTGCGTGGCATTCTTCTGATATTGTGCTTGGTCCTTTGGGGGGGGTAAAGTTGGTACTGAACCTATTGGCCAGTATATTGGCAATATCTGTTGGCTCAGTATAAGAGGTACCATTGTGCAGTAGCTCAGAGCAAACCTGGGTATTGCCGTGGAGATTCTTGACATAACCATAGAAGGCCTTGTGATTATCATTAGTATCTGCTGCAATCTTGTTTTCATAGCTAACTTTAGAGGATTTGATGAGAGATCTCAACTTTTTGTTGAGGCTAATAAGGGAGTTTTTCCAGTCTTGGGACTTCACCTTTTTCTGCAACAGTTTCTTTCTCCTGTTGTAGAGTTTGTTTATGACAGGGGACCACCAGATTGGCTTTCTTTTTTTGGAGGAGAGCGTCTTGGTTCTGTTTAGTATTGCCAGTTCCATCCATTTGTGCACGTGTTTGTACAATGCATTGATGTATGATTCGGCAGTCATGCCTCCATTCTCCATTGGCATGGGTGTGTTGAAGTTAGCCGCCTCTGTTTTTAGGAGTCCAAAGTTAGCTTTGGAACAGTTTTTAACTGTGGTTACTTTTGCGGGGGGTGTGGGTGGGGTGTGGATATCCATGGTGATTAGCTTATGGTCAGATCTAACCAGGAAGGAGTTGACTGTTGGTGTAGAGCAATGGTCGCCCATGTTAGTGATAACCAGGTCAAGGATATTGCCCCTGTAATGTGGGTAAGAATGAGCTGGTCCAGGGCATTGGAATGAATTAATTCCAGAAAACATTGGGCAAGAGTATTGGTTCATGAATAGTTTTCGCAGTTAATGGAGGGGTAGTTGAAATCACTCAGTATGAGGGTGTTAGATAGGATCCTAATATTGTCCGTGGTGCTTAGGAATGTGGAGTGAGAGTCTTGGGGCATGGTTGGGGACCTATAGCAGGCTACAACATGAATCTCTGTCTTACCCAATGTTACTTGTACCTGAAGTATCTCTGTTGCGTTATATTGGGCTACCAGTCTGGAGGTGTGCATATCCTTTATGAATATTGAGACACCACTGTTTTTGGAGCTTCATTCCAAGTTTAGAGCCCGAAAGGTGTGAAATGAATTATAGCCTGGTAGTGCAGGGGTGCTTTCTGCTGCCTTGAACCAGGTCTCTGTTATGGCACAAACGTCAATGTTCTCCATTTTAAGGAGTGATTCAAGAGAGTGCATCTTGAGATTTAGCCTTCTAGCATTGAGCAGGATGACCTTCAAATTGCATTTTTTATTTTTAGCAGTTGCTGTGGTAATATGGTCCGTGGAACACTGCCTGAAAAAGGCACAATAGGTGTGGCAAGAGCCTTGGCCAGTATAAGGAATCCCAGGGGTGACAGGTGCAGGCCATCTCTGGCAAAGCATTGAGGTCTGTCAATCATGTCATCCCAGACAGACAGATACTGGATCCCCTTATAATGACACCAGAAACTTAGCCAATTGTTGAAGTCAATCATTTTCTTCTTGTACTGTGGTATCTGCCCAAGTGTGGGCGACAGTAGTATGCTGCTCAGTGCTAGGGACATACTGGCCTAGGCCACATGATCCGAGAGTTCCTCCATGTCTCTTTTCATGTAGTCCAGGGAGGCACGTCTCAGGTCATTCAGGCCATATATTTATTTGTTTATTTATTTATTGATGTTTGTTTGCCAAGTAAATTGGTCTGTTTGAACTGCAACCTGGGCTTTTAGAGTAGAAAAAGACATCAGTTTACAATAATACACCTAGAACAGTATTTCACCTTTCAATAATACACTTAAGACAGTCAAATTGTAGTGCTGCTATGTACATAGTTAACTAAAACATATCGGTAAACTCTTGCAAACAGTTGCTTTTGAGTATATACATATAATATCTTGAGAACTGCATATAATATTTGCAAATATGTGTATAAAATTTGCAAATGCTATATATATATATATATATATATATATATATATATATATATATATATATATAGCTAAACTCACTAAACTAGGTATAAATCCTTACTTCACAAAATGGGTTGCCAACTGACTCACTGACAGAACCCACACTGTAAAAGTTGCATACTCCAAATCTGACTTCATTCACTGACACTGACATATGGAGTACCACACGGTTTAGTCCTGTGACCTTTCCTGTTTGGTATCTACTTCTCTGAAGTACAGGCTAACACAGAAGGCCTCTGGCTAATGAAGTTCACAGATGACTACAAACTAGGAGCCATAGTCGACTCTCAAAATGATGTGGACATACTACAGAAGGGCCTCACTGAGACAGATGCCTGGTGTCAGAGGCATGGCCTCAAGCTCAATGCCAAAAAGCGCATTGTCATCCCCTTTGGTAAAAGCTCTGTACCCATGAACTACCACATAAACGGCAGTCTACTTAACACTGAATGTGTGATAAGAGACCTTGGGACCATGGGACATATGGTCTGTCTGCTATTACTATCACATATTGTTTAGATCCAAATTTATATGCTTCTTTTTCTTTTAGCTTCATCTGTTGAAGACATATAATCTCTGCTTTTTCCTTTCTAATTCTTTGTAATACACATGTTCTACAGATAGTACGTAAACTTCATCCCACCAGTGTTCTATGAAAAACTTTTATAGACCCCATAGCATACTTCTCAACTGTCCAGATTTTCACAGAATGTCCTGATTTTTACTTCATATTTGTGGTATTTTCCTCATAAAAGTAGTGGTTTTCTGGAAAATCATTGAGACTTGAATTCATTAAATAATGACAGATGTAAGTTTCAGACTTCATATCCTTCAGAAAATGCATGTTAATGCAAAATCTTTTATTCTATCAACATTCTAAGTTAAATCGGAGCAATATTTGAAATGTGTCCCTATTTTTGGGTGTTTGTTTAACCGTTATTTTTAGCTTTTGTCTAGATTTCTTTGCTAATAGTTTGAGATGTGTGCCCCATAGGTACTCTGACCAAGGGCCAAATGGAGGTGCTATCCAGTGTATCTATGGGCTGGACCATTTCCCTTCCAACAAAGAGGATAGAAAGTGTTTCCAGGAATTCCCTTGGACTAGGGACACTTGCATCCAGAAAACAGAGTCCTAGCAGCTTGTACGATAAGAAGTAGGTCAATGCCCTTCTTCCCCATCCCCCATCTTTAACAGAAAAAAATCTGTTAATTTAAATTCAAATTCCAAGCAACGTCTCCTAAACAAGCTACATCAGTAGACAAGTGCCTAATTAATTATGATAAATTGCCGTTTATCAAACTCACCTCCTCCTTGAAAAACATCCACTGTATGGGTAGTCTGTGGGCAATACTAAAACAAAAATAAAAAGAAAGCTGCTATGGTGTAAAGATTACCAAAACAGTAATTTAGGGTATAGCTCAAAACTATCACCCAAAAGGAAGAAAAAGAAAAAAATATGAATTCATAGTAATCTAAGTTTGTCTTCTCACCCTGGAGAGTGAAATGTGGTTGGGGCCCTTCTAAAGGAGTCTCACCCTGGAGAGTGAAATGTGGTTGGGGTCCCTTCCAAAGGAGTGAAATAAAAGAGTAAAAATGGCACTAGCCTCATATATACAGATTTCAGAAAACAGCACATCGTTACTGATTATAATATAACACCACCTTGCTTAACGCCATCTCACATCTTAAACAAACACAAAAATTAGTACATGTAAATAAATATTACAAAAGCACAATATCATATTTTAATAAGAATTAAAGCCAAGGCTTTTATTAACATCAGAAGGGTTCTGCCTAATTAATTAGTAATGGAGTGATCCTTTTCAAAAGAAACAATGAAAGAATTGAGTGACAACAACAGTTGTCGTAACGGTCATGTTACTTGTTCACTTATGTTCTTATCAAGCTTATCTGCCCCTCAGCCCATTAGCAGTTTTCATCTACCAAATATGAGGAGCCTGAAACAATTTCAGAGCAGCATTTCTGTCATTTAGATCCCAGAATTAATGAAATAGATCCATCGGGGTCTCCAGTTTTCCCATGATCCCATGGGGCTTGTCGATTCTGCCATTGTGATAGACTCTGGGCTCACTGGGGGATTCATCATCTGGACTAACGGGTAGGTTCAGGGCCTTCCAACAACAAAGCTCTCCTCTGAGTCTCCTTTAATTCAATAGTAGGAAAAGCCTTTGCTGTTGTAACTGTTGATGGTGAAGTGACGCAGAAAGAATTTTCCCTTTCTCTGGCAATACAGTCTGCCTTGGTTGTTTTGCAAAATGGTGATATAGACAGAGAAAGGGGCCAGCGCCTTTTTTTCTTGGCTGTTCCCACTTCAGTTCCTTTTCCGAATAATATATATATTCTTCTCCCCTTTCTGTTACTGGCAGGAGAGATCTAACATGTTGCACAAAGTTTTCAGATTCACACTCATCATGGAACAGTACCTTGGCACCCTCTTTTGCAGAAACTCATATCACTGGTAATTTAAAACTGTATACAAGTCACAGTCCATCAGTTCTGTCTTAAAGAGGAGCATCTCCTGCTATTGTCTAGAGAGTCATTTAGAAACGTCAGCCCCACAAAAATTGAAAGGCTCCCACTTTGTCAACCCCTTATTTTTCCTGCTAAACTGAATTAACCAGCCTTTCAAACTTGCCAAGTGAAAAGCAATCAAAACTTGGCACTCTGGAGTTTTGTTTGCTCACCAATAACCCACTCTGAATCCTTTCTATGGTCCTGTCCAGATAAGGGGGGGTAGTGGAATCACTTTATATATATTCAAAATAAAACTTTTAAGACATGGTAGCAAACACTGGAGGGCACTACAGACACTCTCTCATTGATCCAACACAACCTGTTTCTCAGGTCGTCTAGTATATTTACCTGGATCAGTGCATCATCTGTTAGCTGTTGACAATGGGTCAAGTTTAATTTCAGCTCTTCTGTTAACTGTTTCTTAAGTTCCTCCACCCTTCTGTCTCTAAGCTGCTAACTCACAGTGATTGGACTCCAGATCTGCACTCATTAGCAAAAGTCTGTCAAATAATCACAGGATCATAGGAGATTACTAGGCTATTGGCCCTAAGGCCTCTAAAAGCCTAGTCATTTTATACTCTTGTTCCCTTATAGTCTATGCTTGCGAGCAAATTCAAGATCAGCACTGGGTGACCCTGTCTAAGAGTGACATAGGCGAAACCTCTGCTTTAAATTTATGGTTTCCTATTCAATTATCCAGGTTATGCTTAAATAGGATCATTAATGAACTCTGTTTTACATGAATTGGGAGTTTGTTCCAGAAGAGTGGCAACCTCTGGGAGGCATATCTGTCTCTCCAACAGGTCCTGTTTATATTGCAGGCTAGGTTAAGATCCCTAGAGTGAGCAAATCTTGTCCCATTGGATATGTGGATGTGCAGCAGCTTCATCAAGGCAAGGTTTGAGACTGCTCTGTAAGCCTGGTACAAGTCGTCTCCAAGCAGTGTATACGATACCAAGGAAAGTGATAGGGCCTTCAGTCTGTCTGTGTAGATCATGTATTGTAGGCCCTGAATTTTCTTGGTGAGAAACCTCTGCAGTCTCTCCAATTGCTGCAGATGTCTAGTGAGGTACATACAGAAGTGGGCATTGCACTCTATTATTGGTCAGATGAGAGCCAAGTTCAGGGGAGTTATAACCTCCTTAGCTTTGGATGCTATACCCTTGCCTATGAGGTGTGTAACATAGAAAATCTTCCTTACTACTGTGAACATCAGTGGATCAAAGTTAAGGCTGCTATCAACTTGTATTCCTTAACCTCTCACCACTGGGTTTGAACTTAGGGGAGATATTAATGTTGTAATTGTTAGGGGATTCTCCTTTGCCTAAGGGGACACTAATGCATTTTTTGTGTATAGTTTAAATCCATGGCTTTGACACCAATCATGTGTGTGTAATCCAACTTTGTAGTATGTTGATATCTTTGGGGATTTGATGATTTCACCCAGTTTGAAAACCTGGTAAGCCATAGGCCATCTATTTTCACCTAGAGGTCTGAAAAATAGATACCAAACAGTAGGTGCCCTAGCACAGGTCCCTGAGAAACACCACTGGTAATAGGTTTGCTAGTAGAGGTGGTATCCCCAATTTTGACTGTATATGTTTTGTTTTTGAGCCAGTTGGCAACCTATCTAGTGGTGTAAGGGTTAAACCCCAGCTGGGTGAGTTTCTCAATGATGCCTAAGTGAGAGATTGTGTGAAAGGCCTTAGCTAGGTCAAGATAGGCAGTGTGTACTGTTTTGCCTTCATCCAGGGCCTTAGTGACATTCTCGAAGAAGTCCACCAGGTTTAGTAGGCAAGATCCACCCATAATGAAGCCAAATTGGATCAGGCCAAGAATTTGAAAGTCACCTATGTCCTTGTTGATAAGATCCACGATGATTCTCTCCATGGCCTTGCAGATAAGACTGATTAGGGATATGGGTGCGTAGTTCCTGGGGTTGGTTGAGGGACCCCCTTTGTGCAAGGGGATTATGTTTGCTGTTTTTCACTCAGATGGGGCAAAGTCACTGCTTAGACTGAGATTAAGACTGTGCTCAGCAGTTCCATTAACTCCTATTTTAGACCATTTAATAAGCAGCCTGGGATGTTGTCTGCTCCCATAGTGGCTGTGTTTTTGGCAATGGAGAATGTGGCTATGACCTGCTCTCTGCAGATACTAAGCAGAGGACTGGTGACAGCTATGTTATGGGACATGATTGGTGGGGACAGGGGTGAAGTTTTCATCAAGACTGTCTGCTAGCAGGTTGGCAATGTCCTCAAGTTCAGTATAAGGTTACCATCCACAGCTAGCTTGGCACAAAGCTGGGCCTTCCCCTTTACATTTCAGACATAGCTAAAGAATGCTTTGTGATTTCTTTAGCTACAGATGCTAATTTAGCTCCATAATCAGCTTTAGAGGACTTTACAAGATGTTTAATCTGATTGTTTATGTTTTGTAGGGAGTTCTTCTTTTGCTGCGATTGTTCCCTCTTGTATTTTGACAGCAGTTTCTTTCTCTTATTATATAACCTATTTATGCTGGATGTCCACCAGGGTGGCTTATTTTTCTATGAAGATCTTGATTCGTTCCAGTACAGCTCTGTCGATGCATTTATATAGGTGTTTATACATGTGTACACCTCAGTATAGGGGTCATTGCTGTCAGTGTTGTCAGGGAGTCTGAAGCTATTAATGCCATCACTCAGTAGGCTATAGTTTGCTTTGGAGAAATTTTTTAACCTTTTTGCTCCTGAGAGTGGGTCGGGTACAATCATTAATTCAAACAAGACTGATTTATGGTCGAGTTTTACCAGGGAGGGCCCCACACCTGGGGTGGTGTAGTGATACTCCATGTTGGTGAGCACTATGTCAAGAATGTTAGATCCCCTTGTGAGGGTACTTTTGATCTGCCCCAGAGCATTTTGTGTTAACAAAGTCCAGGAACCTTTGGGCAAGCACTTCTATGCTCATATATGTTACACAATCATTGGAAGGATAGTTAAAGTCACCCATGACCAGGGTGTTTGGCTGTACTGAGAGTGACTGAAGTAGGTCCAAGTTGGCTGCGTCACGTGGTTTTCGTGATTCATGGTAAGGGACCTGTAGCTAACAATGATGTGAAGGGGGGTCTTTCCTACTGTTAGTTGGACTTGGAGTAAATCTAGGGAGTCATACTGTTAAATGAGTCTAGAGGTGTATATGTCCTTAATGAAGACGGATACTCCTCCTTCCTTGTTTTTTTCACATTTGTTGTGTGGTCTGACTGTGTGGAAGGCATTGTAGCCCTGCATGGCTGAGGTACTGTCTAAAATCTTGAACCATGTCTCTGTGGCTGCACAGACATCAGCATCTTCCAGGGTGAGAAGTGCTTCAAATGAGTGCAGTTTTTTATTTAGACTCCTAGCATTAAGCAGCATAACCTTGAGTTTGTTTCTGGGGGGTATTTTTACATCGGGAATTTTGTTCTTATGACATTCCCTAAAAAAGGCACTGTAGGGGAAGCAAGTACCTTTTTCAGCAACCTAAAGCCTAGAGGCAACAGTTGAAGACCATCTCTGGCAAAGCAGCTTGGTCTTTTGACCATATCATCCCAGGCTGTCAGTTACTGGATCCCCCTGGACTGACACCAGAAGCTAAGCCAGTTGTTGAAATCAATAATTTTTTTTGTTTGTATTGTGGCATCATTCTGGGTGAGGGAAGAATGCTGCTTAGGGCTATGGACATACATGCCTGGGACACATAATGGGAAAGCTCCATCATATCTCTCTTCCTATAGTCCAGTGATGTACAGCTCAAGTCATTCACTCCAACATGGACTATGACAGAGTCATAACAGTACTTGTTGTTGAGAGATCTGAGTGCGTGCGTGTTGTGGCAAATCCTGACATCAGACAGGCAGCTGACTGTGACCTTCTGCTTGTCCAGCCTAGTGAGGGGGACATCTGTGTGTATCACTTTGGAGTCACCTATGACCAAGACATTTGGTTTAGATATGTTTTGCCTTAGGGGCATATTGGGTGAGACACTGATGTGTGTGCTATTATGTATAGTGGGCTCTGTTGAGACCATATTGTGTGCAGAAGGTTTGCGCTTTGGAGGTCTTTGCTCTTTTGGTATATTTCTACTGAGTACCTCCCATATGGAAGTTTACGTGTCATGTGCTTGGTATGTGTGGGAGTTGGAGTGTGTGTGCTAATAACCTGCTTGGTATTTGATTTGTTGTTATGTGACAGAGATAGAACATTGATTCCAGATTCATAATACACTGTAGATGCATCTCTCACATATTGCATTTGAATGTTTTAGGAGTAGTAGCTTGTCTGTATACATGAGGAAATTGCTACATTGCCTCAGGATGCCCACGTCAATCTGGCTGGCTGGAGAATTTGTGGGAAACTGACCTTCCACTTTGACAGGTGTATTATGTAATAATTGGTGGAGAGTGGGCAAGATGGACTGGGTTCTGTTGTAGAACTATTAAAATCAGCTAATGTATGAGAGGTTTAGGAGTAGAAACATGCAGCAGCAGCTCAATAAGCACAGCTGGGTTAATCTCTGAGCAGCAGTGTGCAACTGCATTGCTCACTGAGAAGCGGAGAAGCTAGGAGGGTTCCCTAGCAGATATATAGGAAAATTCGACTTTTTAAACATTTGTGTCTATACACAGCAGTGCTAACCCCCATTGTGTGGTGTTCAGCTATGTGCAAATGCTGTTTAAATAGCAGCTAAGTAAAAGAGTTTTAAAGCATTCCAACCAATAGGAAAGCCCAAGACTGAGCCTTGTTTCAACAATCCCCAACTCAGATGGGTTCTTTGCTACACTCTTCTGCCACAAGGGTGCAGGAGAGCCCTTTTAATGTAAGATGGCTGTCTTTTTTGCTCAGAAAATGCCACACAGTCTTGATCAGCAAGTCTGAATCTAGTCTATGCTATAAATTGTTCAAGTGCTATAAAGAGGTAGTGGAAAAAATGCAGTCACAAACAATAAAAACAGCTTAAAGTAGGTGTTAAACAGTTGCAAACAGTTTAAATTAGCAAAAACACACAGTGTTGAAGAGGAGAAATAACCCTGAAAAGTGCACCACCAGCTTGCAAAATACAGTACATTTCTCTGAAACTCACTGCACAATAAATTCTTGCACTTAAGCCACACAACCACCAGTGCAACGATAATCTGTAACAATGCACATGTACACATATATATATATATATATATATATATATATATATATATATATATATATATATATATATATATATATATATATAGATATAGATATAGATATATACAGGGTACATTTAATTTCTTGGATGGCATTCAACAACTCACTTTTATGCAGTCTAAAAGTTGGTATATATAACTAGTAGTGGTGTTTCAATGTTTTGCAATTCATTGTATTTAAGTCAGAATTAATGAATTTTATCCGGTATTTATCCTCTATACACACACACAAACACACACACACACACACACACACACACACACACACACACACACACACACACACACACACACACACACACACACACACACATGGTACCAAATATCATGCATCTGCTTCCAATTCCTTTGATAAAATATACTGTTGTAGTTGTTATTCACCTTTTATCTAAAGCTGTCTTTCATTGGTTTCCCATAGCTCCATTCTGTGTGAATCTCTACCGCAATGTGGTCAACTCTCCTAATGGCAAGACTGCTTGGAAATATATGAACCTCCTGCTACATGGGCAGATTCTGTTTACACCAGTAACTGACTTGACAATGAAAATCATAGAACAGGTATATGAGAATATTTCTAAAGTGCTTAGTGGTTTAATGTTCTATCCCTTTCAAATATACCTAATTTATTCTCTTATTACTTGCTGTATTACTTACTTGAAGAATAATGCTGTAATTAAATAAAACATCAATATGCTAGCCTAATCTTTCAAAGTAAATGGCTGTACGGGGTTCAAGGATTTGAAGTAATGCTAAAACAGAAGGCACGATTAAAGATTCCCCTTAGCATGGGATTTTGCCTGTTGTAAATATATCAGGAGAAATATGGTTTCACTGATATGACATCCAGTGTGTGTGTGTGTGTGTGTGTGTGTGTGTGTGTGTGTGTGTGTAACTGTGTAGGTTTATGTCTACATATTTCTTAACTATTTAAACTTAACTATTTAAAAAAAATAAAAAATATTTATCTTTAAAGGCTAGGATTTAAGTATCAGTTAAGATCCTGAAAGAACACTCCTTAAGCATGCTAATCTGACTTCAACTCCTATAGGACTTCTATGGCTTAACAGTTCATTAAAAAGAGTAGGGGGGTAAGTGTAAGGGGAATCTTGAATCTTGCCCCTAAATGTTTTAAGCCAATGTCCATTTCAAATGTGAGAATTAAATCCCGTACCTTGTGGCTGTGAGGAAAACACCTTTAAAGACTATACAACTGCCATCACTACCATCATATATATTGTATTCCTTTTTAGCATAATTTTAGTTGAACTATACTGCATTTGCTGGCTTCAACTGTAGTTTTCTTTCAGTACAACACAACTTGCTACAAGTCTTTACAAATGCATTGTACAACCACTTTACATCACAGAATATGTAAAATTTGTTCTTAAAGATTTGAAGAAATACTGTAAACTACATAATTCTGACATTTATGGTATATACTACTTAAAATGTACAGTATTAGTGCATGGCATCCAGTTTTGTCATTACATTGTATTTCTTTATATATCTATTTATTTAATATTCAACTGTTTCGATAACATAAGCTGAGGGAGGGCCTTTAAAAAGAACCTGAGACCTTAAAACATATTCTTGGAACTTGAAATATGTAAGTACAAATACATATCAAACAGAAGACATATGAAGAAGAAATATGGACATGTGAAAGAAAAAGATATTTAATATAGTACAATATTTATGCAAAGGAGAAAGCAAAACTAATCAATACAAAAAAGCAGCACCAAAGATATTTGACGAGAAATATAGGCAAAGGCATAAGGACAAGGAACATTTTACAGTTCAAAAAAATAAGAAATCAAAGAGGAAAAGTAGAAAAGAGGATTAATAATGGAGACATTAAAGAAATAGAAACTGAGACTATGGAGTACCTGCAAAGTCAAAGATTTAGTGTAGAAAATCTAACTCTGATAACATCACAGCTGGATAGAGCAATGGATCCCCAAATTAAGAAGAAACCAGTGGAGTGAGAAACATCTCATCAGTTGCCCTATGAAGATCCTTTGGAGCCTTCAGTAGGAAACCAGTATAAAAGTTCAATTGGAGTTGCACAGCAAGGGAAGAAACAGGAAACTATGATTACTCTGATACAATCAATGTTGTGGAGTGATAAACCAGTGAGTTCCCATATGAAAGAGCAACAGATGACACAGGATGAAACTGAAGAGAATGTGCCACAGGAAGATGCTCTGCAAGTTTCTGTAGAATGCTCAAAGGAAGTGGGGAACAAAGAATTTGCCTTCAGTTTAGAAGAAAATGATATAAGAGAAGAGTTGCTTGATTTAATAGAGATGGGCAGACATATTAAGATCAATGAAAGAAATAGACTACAGAAAGTCAATAAAACCCAAAAGATAGAAGTTTGATAAAACAGACAAACACAGTAATTTGGACTGTTCATAGAGATTTATGCGATATAACAGAAGCAAATAGGATGCATTGCTGTGCAGCTAAATTAATAACAGATAAAGTCTTACCACCAAAACACAGGACAGTAAGAAAAAGGAAGGGGAGAAATCAAATGTCATCATGATAGTATCGAATAGAGAAAACTATAAAGCAATTTAAGACAAGAAGTGTCACTGTTAGAAGAGCATAGAAGAGGGAACATATCAAAAAAATACTCAGAAAGATGGATGTGATAAAAGCAATGCCCAGTATCAGAACAGATCAGGCTCTATTGTTCACTATAGCAAATCATAAACTAAAAATATCGGCACAGACAGGAAAACTTAAAAGATATGCAGATAAATATAAAGGAAAAGTACATAATAATCAATTTATTGATGACCCAAAAAAGTTTAATAGAGAATTGGGGAGCAAGGCAAAAGGAATTGAAATACCACCAAAAAAGAAGACATAGATATGTTTTGGAGAAATATCTGTGAAGATCCTGTGGAACATAACCAAGATGCTAAATGGATAGAAGAAGTGAAAGAAAGAATAAAAAGTTCAAATTTGCAAGATATGAAATGGGATGAAGTAATAGCCAGAGAAATTGAACAAAGTTAATAAGAGCTCCTAAATTGAAAACCCCAGACCCAGATGCAGTTCTTAACTTCTTGCTAAAAGTATTTACATCTTACATGAAGATTTAGCCATGAGTAAGAACTATTTATATGCACACCCCAAACAAATACCAACCTGGTTAACAACAGGAAAAACAATACTCCTACTTAAGAGCAAACCTGCAAGCTATCCTGAAAACTGTAGACCGACAACGATGTATAAACTATATACTGGAATTGATGCCAACAGAGTTTATAGTCATTCAGAAGAAAACTCAATCATGGCAATAGAATAAAAGGGTAACAAAAAAAGTTATATGGAACAAAGGATCATCTGTTGTTAAATTAAGTCATAATAGAGAACTGTAAAAAAAGGGAAGAATCTAAGTATGGGATGGATAGATTACAAAAAAGCATCCTACATCCGTGGATAAAAAAGTGCTTAAAATGCATAGGATACATACTACACTGATCGATTAGATTGCAGGGACCATGAAACAGTGGCAAAACACATTGCAGTTAAACTATGGTAAAGGACAAATTATTATTCCAGGGATAAAACAAAATCAAAGAAGGATATTCCAGGGTGACTCTTTGTCACCACTGCTCTTTTGTCCAGTCCTTAACCAATTAAGCTGTCTACTTAACAACTTAGGTCATGGCTACAATATAGCTCCCAGAAAACAACAAAGTATAAAGACTTCTCATCTTCTTTTTGTGTATGATTTAAAACTGTATAGCTCATCAGATGAGGATCTGAAAGCACAAGTGTGAGTGGTCAAAACTTTTTCAGATGAGATAAGAATGTCATTTGATAAATGTGCAAAAGCAACTTTAAAGCAGGAAAACTGCAGCGCCAGGAAAACATCAGTTTGGGACAAGAATGTGATATAAAAGAACTTGAGCAAGAGGAAGTGTATAAATACTTGGGAACTGAAGAAGGATCAGCAGTAAAACATTAGAGAATGTGAATAAAACTTAGTAAGGAATATTTTTGAAGACTAAAATTTACTGAAAACAGCACTGTCATCTAGGAACAAAGTCCAAGCAATAAACTAATTTGCTCTTCCTGTCCTAATGTAGTTTTGGAGTGATAGGCCCCAAAAGGTGTTGGATTGGTTAGACAGAAAACAAGAAGGATGCTCCATGGTTATTAAATGATTTGTAAAAATTATTGCTTACCGAACTATATATTCCTCATTCTGAAGGACGTATGCTCCTCCTCAAAGATGATTACATGTATAGAGCTGCAATTATAGTACATATCTGATGACCTCACAAGAACCAAACATAGTGAAAGTTTTAAAACATGAGAAGAATAAGCCTAAGATGGCTTCCCTACTTAGTTTTGCAGAAGCATATCCATGTCAAGCAGGAATGGAAATCAAACCAGAAGTAGATAAACATCAGGCAGCAACTGAATGTGACAAAAAAACTAAAGAATGAATATGAGGTAAAGGATCAGCTGAGAAGGCAAAAAATGTGTAAAATGCATCAATATAGTTGCAAGTATAGAAAACTCTTGGAACAACCTCATGTTGATTAGGAATGAATACAGGAATAGTTAAGGAGAGGTGAATTTTAACCAAAAGACCAAAGGTTAATATTGGTGGCCCAATATAGTGGACTATGCTCATATTGGTTTACAAAGTCTATTGAACATGTGGGAGAAACAAACAAATGTAGGTTTTGTAAAACAGAACTGGAAACATTCACCCGTCTTGTTGCTGGGTGTGATATACTAATGGCAGAAGGACTGTATACTGAAAGGCATAATAATGTGGCAAGACTGTTGCACTGGGGATTGTACAAACATTATAATATTGAAGTAGTTGAAAAACATTGGAAACATGAGCCACAAAGCATTACAGAAAATGATGAAGTTTATATTACATGGGATAACCCACTACAAACAGTTCAAAAACAGGTGCAAGAAAACCAGATATAGTAGTCCATGAAAAGAAGACAAAGGTAGTATTGATTGTTGAAATCACCACACCCAGTGACTACAGTGTCTTATGTACAGAGAGACACAAAGTCGTAAAATACCATAATTTGCAGACAGAAATAAAGAAGAAAGACACCCAGACAGTTCCAGTAGTAGTAGTAGTAGGAGCAACGGGTCTTATAAAAAAGAATCTACAATTGTATTTAGATATGTTACCAATGCATGTAACTCCATATGAACTGGAGAAGGTGGCATTACTGGGCACAGTGTGGGTACTGCGAAGAGCACTTCTGGCTGACATCAAAGATTGAAAGAATACTAATTTCATGAACTTTAGTCGTACTTTGACTTAGGAATGTCATGGTATTAGAAACCCAAAAGACTTGCAGAAATTAAAAAGAAAACTAACAGTGAATATGAAAATTCAGTGTAATGCTGTTTAAAACATTTTTTTTGCAAGAAGACTACCCCCCACACCTCTACTACTTACAGACACTAACACCAAGATCACTGTGCCTTGAAGTAAGGGAAATCCTCAGATGTACAACAATGTTCACCTTAGTATGAATGCAATACATTTCACACTTCAGTAATTAATGCTGTCGGACTCACACCTGTGAAGATCAGTCACATGGCACCTGCCTGGGAACTTTTCCAGCAATGGCATATGTCAAGAGACATTAAGGTAAAGTATACAGAGAGTATGGATAGCCTTAAACATGTAAAGCCCGTTCCATTTAATAGAGTGACAAAGTCCTCATTATGACCCAGATGTCTTGCATTTAATTAGCATCCTGGATACTGAAGCAGATGACTGGAATGATTAGACAACACCTGCACACTTCCTCTGGGGGGTGGAGGGAGAGTTGAAGCCTTGTGACTCAGGACAAGCACTTTGGCTACAACCCCACTGGAAATAGAAGATTGACACAAATGTTGCATTCGAGAGGAGTTGGGCTATTGATAGAAGTTATTGATAAGCCATTACACAGCCCATTTACATGCTCAACCTCTGCCAGCTTGTCAAGATGTACTGAGAAATGGTAAGGCTTCCAGGAAAAAACTCTTGGAAGGCTGCCTGGAGGGCACCCATGACATGGTCATGTTTTTCCTCCATAAAGAGCAATTAATTTATTATTTATTTACTTATCTGTTTATATCTGTTTTTGTTTGACTGGGTAAGTCTGAGTGGATAAGAAACTCATTTTCAGTGGAGGCTTGGGAAGGCTCTATATAAAATATATTTTATATATCTATATTTATATAAGTTAGAAGCATAGACTACAGAAATATTTTACAATGCTAGTTCAGTTTCTACAGTTTCACTTTTAGTACAGTATGTCAATGTGTTTGTATATAGCTTTAACCATTGTTTATAGACATATTGATAGCAATAGAAAATTGAGAGACACTGTTAAAATTAAACAATGGTGTTACCAAAATATATTAGATTCATTAGACATAGAAACAGTGGTGAATGTGAAGATGATAAGGAATTTACAGAAATCCTTTACAGTCTATGGACGTGAGTAGAAAGGTGCAGGTGAAGATAGTATAAAGGGATGAAATTATATATCAAGTAAAATATTTATGGGAATAAATTAGTGAAATGTAGGAAGTTCTGTAAAATAATTAATCAAATAGGGAGGAAAGTATATGTAATGAGGAGGACAGAGATAAAAGTAAGTGATATGTAGGTGTGACAGAAAAAAATAATATAAAGTGAAGAAATGAGTACGTAATGTGGAGGAAAGAGAGAAAAGTAGGTGGTGTGAAGGTACAAGAGAAAAAGTAGGAAGATGAGTATTCAAAGATATGTAGAAGGTGGCTAGTGGAAGTTGAGTATACAAGGATATGTAGAAAGTGGTTAGTGGAAGTTGAGTATGCGAAGATATGCAGAAGGTGGTTAGTGGAAGTTGAGTATGCAAAGATATGTAGAAGGTGGTTAGTGGAAGTTGAGTATACAAGGATATGTAGAAGGTGGTTAGTGGAAGTTGAGTATACAAAGATATGTAGAAGGTGGTTAGTGGAAGTTAAGTATACAAGGATATGCAGAAAGTGGTTAGTGGAAGTTGAGTATGCAAAGATATGTAGACGGTAGTTAGTGGAAGTTGAGTATACAAGGATATGTAGAAGGTGGTTAGTGGAAGCTGAGTATACAAAGATATGTAGAAGGTGGTTAGTGGAAGTTGAGCATACAAGGATATTTGGAAGGTGGTTAGTGAAAGTTGAGTATACAAGGATATGTGGAAGGTGGTTAGGGGAAGTTGAGTATACAAGGATATGTAGAAGATGGTTGGAGACAGGAGAAAGGTAAGAGAGAGAAATATAATCTGCATAAGAGGGTCATCTAAGATTGTTCTGAGAGAGTAGAGTTGACCTGTGATAATTACATTGGTTGGATTAAAGAAGTATGGAGCACAAACAGTCAGTTGTTATTTAGGTGTTGCTTGAGCTAGGTTTTGAAATGTATGCATTTGTCTATCAGTTTAAGTACAAGTGGGATAGAATTCCAGAGTTTTGAGATGGTAAGTATAGAGTAATAGGTGATGATAGTTGTGGCTTATTGGCCAGCAGGTGCACAGTAGAAAAAGTAACAAACAGCTCTGAAAAATGTCTGGACATAGCTGGTTGTTAGAAAATCAAAAAAAAAAAAAAAAAAAACAAGAGACAAACAAAACTTGTTAATTATAATATAGAGTACACTACTGCATAAGTAAAAAACATTATTTACATGGTGGTTGTGTCTTATGTATCCATCTTTGTGTCAGTCTTTTAAAAAGCTGATGCAATTTCAGGTTATTTAAAAAGTTTCTATATGCTACTAATCAGGGTATTCCGCGGTGGTGCAGTGGTAGCGTTGTTGCCTCACAGCAAGAGGTTCTCTCGTTCGATTCTCGGCTTGGGTTGGGAGTGCCTTCTGCGTGGAGTCTGCATGTCCTCCCCGCGGTCGAGTGGGCATTCGAAAGACATGCGTTGAATGGGTGTGCCTTCGTTGAAGGTTGGGCATCGGGCTGGCAACTCAACACCATAAAAAAAAACAACTGCCAATCATTAGCAGACCGGAGTTCCACTGTGGTGATCCCCAACCAGGAAAAGCAGAGAGACAAACAACTATATGCTACTAATCAAAGCTACCAGTCAGAGCAATATCATCATATAATTCTGAAATTGCTATACAGTATTTGGATTTTAAGGGACCTTTACAGGAGCTCGAGTCCCAAACATTCAAAAACCACTTTATCAAAGCCAGGGACCTGAGCACCTTGTAGTTCATGTAGGTTACATCTTGCACTGGAACTCGAATGTGAGTTTGGGCAAGCAGGCATGAGGAGGGAGCATGATTTCAGACTTAGGAAATGGGGGAGGGATTTTATGGTTAGGGAACATGACGGGAGTTTTAAGGTTAGGGAGCAAGATGGGTATTTTAAAATTAGGGAGTGGGAGCAGAGTTTTAGTTTTATGGAGCAGAAGGGGGATTATAGGGTTAGGGAGCAATAACAGGAGTTTAGGTTGAGGTGGTGGGGGTTGGAGTTTTAGATTTAGGGAGCAATCAGAGACTTTAAGTTTACAGAGGGAGGAGTTGAGGCTTAGGGTAAAGGAGCAAGGAATCAGGCTGGGAACTAAATGGGAGTTTTAGAGTTAGAGTTTAGATTCTGGTAGGGACATATAATTTTAAGCACTCGCTTTTTTGAGGAAGTAGCAGGAAGCAGGTGTGTTGCAAGCTACTAGTGCACAAACACCTGTAGTAGGCCAGCTGCTTTTGGATTATATTTTCAATATACTATGATTTGGTTCTTAAGGATTCAACATAATGAAGTAGATCTCTTGAGATTCATATTTATATATTTCATGAATGGATTCAGATTGTCATACACTGTTTCCTTGTCCATATATGCTGTGCTTTTGTGTTTATTCATAGCTCTCTGCTCCAGATTGAAAACCACTCCACTAAAAAATCCCAACTATCTCCAAGGCAAATCATATTCTGCCTTTAAGTAAAGTCACAGTCTTTTTTTGGGGGGGGTGCAATATGCTAGTGTATATTCTGGATCACTGTTTCTAATTACAAACACAAAAAAGAATAACACATGCACATTTATATGTGTAAACATATATACATACATATATTTGCACACACACACACACACACACACACACATATATATATATATATATATATATATATATATATATATATATATATATATATATATATACATGCGTACATGCATAGGGGAAAATAAACAGTTCACTAACTTCACCAGAAAAATGTAATGTGCTCTTTGACAAAATAAAGGTCTTTCAAGTGCTGACTGTTTACAATATTTACAGCAAATAAAGTCTGTCACTTATGAATGGAAGCATCACAACATTCAGTATCTGTTTCAAGTAAAGCTCAAAGTTCAGTAGTGGGACTTCCAATAATACTTCCTATTTTTAGGGTTATTCCATCTCACAGTGGATGCTCAGGCCTCTGGACAATCTTTCTTTTACACATAAACTTCTCCAAAATCCTCTGGGGCATTTTCCAACAAGTGCTTATGACTACTGACACAGTCTGTCTAGGCCCCCTTTTTAACTATTTGCTCATTTTGACCTAGAATCACTCACAATCTTCTACTTAGTTTTCCTCTTAAACAAACAACAGTGTCCAACAGTGCAGGCATGACAGGGAAATAATGGAACACCCAGGGGGAGTGGTGAGGTAGCATTCTACAAGGACAGGGCTTCCCCACCCATGAAAGATCTGTTATTTTCCTGTAATGCCCACCTTGGAAGGCATTATTGTACTTAGAAAATGGGCTATAAGTTAAACTGTTTTGCATTTGTTTTGTTATTAATGTATACATATTTTTTTATATATTTTTATGTAAATATAATAATATGCCTATTATTTTGTAGTTGCTGAAGGGTTTGCAATTGTTGTTGAAGGAAGTATTTTACATGGAAAATATAACTTATGAAAGTATATAATTATGTGTACACACAAATATTCACGTATATATATATATATATATATATATATATATAGATAGATAGATAGATAGATATAGCTAACACCTTACCAACTCTTAGCTCAACTCTCCCATCCTCATTAGCTAGGATACCTCCTACCTTTCATTTAAAATCAGTTTGTACATCCCTCATCTACACCCTACTTCACAAACTTAAACCATGTACCCCCTCAGCTGATCTTCTACCAGCTTAATACCTGCAAACTGCAGCAAAAGTACTTGCCTATCCCATTTCCATCCTAATTAATAGAACCATTACTGAAGGCTCCATCCCATCTCTCTGGAAAATCTCTCACATTATCTTACTTCACAAGGATGGTAACTCAACCAAACTCTCTAACTTTCACCCCATAGTCTTACTGTCTTCTTTAGCCAAAATTATGGAAAATGCATCCACCAGCAACTACTTGATCACCTTCTTCAAAATAACCTACTAGCTGACTGCCAGCATGGTTTTAGTTATCCTTCACAGACTGCAACATGCTTTCCTCTGCACTTTCTCTAAAGCCTTGATATGGTTAACCATCAGACAGTTCTAAACATACACACAGGCTTTACAATGGTTCAAGTCTAGAAAATAGACAGCAAAGGCTCTATCTTGGGACCTCTCCTTTTCTCTATATTCATTAACGATCAAAATTTAAATCTTCCTCAAGCTACCAGCATACAATATGCAGATGACTCCACATTAATTTATGCTGCCTCATCTTCGTCCGAACTCCAATCCATCACCCAAACAGTATTTAACTTAGTAGAAAACTGGTTCCTTCAATGGTGTCTCCTCCTAAACGCCACAAAAACAAAATTATTGTTATTTACTCCAGCACTAAAATCCTGCCCAACAGATCTCACAGTTACATCCAACAATAGTACTTTCATAGCACCTAACCCAACCACCAGACTCTTAGACATAATAATTGACCACAACCTGAACTTTGACTCCCATATTAACTCAACTATTAAAACTGTAAACAAAAAACTTGTTACAGGATGAAAAATTTTCTTTACACCCTGAAGCCAGAACTAACATTGCCCATATCTCTACCCTCCTCTATGCCTCCCCTATTTATACTAATCTTTCCAAAAGCAACCTTAACAAACTGGCAACCTCCTAAAACAACATTGACAGATTTGCCACTGGCTCCCCATTTCGTACCCACCATTATCAAAATCTTAAACAGCTAGGATGGCTAGAACTGGAAAACCAGCTACAATTTCAACAACTTACTATCACCCCATAGATTTTTTTTTTTCTAGTAATAATAATATTCTCTCTGCCTATCTCCCCCTATAAAAATCTTACTACCCTTCACTCAGCAGATAAATTACTAGTAACCATCCAAAGGTCCTACAGCAAAGCAGGTGATTCTGTTTTCTCTAATTCTGTGGGGGAAAACCTGGAATATGCTTCCCAGCAAACTAGCATCACTTATATCTTTACCACTCTTCAAAAGACAACTAAAAATACTCCTTAAATCACAATGGCTATGTCCGTGTAGTAATCCAGATTAACACTCCCCCTGTACAGCCTTACTGCATTCCTCCCTCCCAATACCCTTAAAGTGGGCTAGTAAGTTTCCTTACTCTGATTCTAGTCTTGCCTCTTCTGGTAACTAGCACTGAATATGTATTCTGTAACAATCAACTTTCTGTGACCACATGTGTTCCACTTTGTATATATAGTAACTTTTGTGTTTATTTTTTTCACTTAGAGCGTTATACTTCAAAACAACCATAATAATTAGTTTTAATCTGTTCTTTTTTCATTGTTTTCTACATGATTGTCAAACCCTTTCCTATGTAAATATGTTTCTAGTAGTACTGTATTGTTTTGTAAACTTTGTACTCAAGTTCTTGATGTTAATCTCCATTGACAATGTATTACATTTTTATTTCCTGAATTATTAGTGTAATTGGTGCTTATCTCTCCGGGCCTCTACTGAAAATGGACATATATCAGTTGGACTAGCCCGGTCAACAAATGTAAAATAAAAATAAAAATAACACGCTCCTTCAGCACTTAGAATGTCACCAAGTAAGCACAAGCAGGCAAATCTTCATGAAAGTTTTATTGCAGCAATAAAGGCTCTCCTAAAAAACATTAACGATAGCAGCATCCACAATACGTTTTCGTCACTTACTTCATCAGATAATTTGGCAAAAACACCAACAGTCTTATATACCCTCAATTAATTCAAACCAAGCAATAAAATCATCTCATATATTAAAATACTTTTTTTGTTGTATCTTTCGGCTTTTCCCGGTTAGGGGTCACCACAGCGGAACTCCGGTCCGCTAATGATTGGCAGTAGATTTTTACTTAGCGACTTGCCAGGCCTGATGCACAACCTTCAACGAAGGTATGCCCATTCACGCATGTCTCCACACAGAAGATGCTTTAGCTGAGAATCGAACAGGACAACGTCTTACTGTGAGGCGACAACGCTACCACAGCACCACCACCGCAGCCCCCATATATTAAAATACTATGTTCTACAATTTTATCTAAACAGTATACCATATCATTGCTTAATAAATACATCATATATACCCTACATCAATCTATCTATACTATAAAGATAAATACATTTATAAACATACTCATATACTCATATTATAAATACATAAATAAAATAAATTAAATTAAAATAACATTTCTTTATTACTTTAAAATAACTCCCTGTAGTGGTAATATAAATAATTTAAAAACTAAATAAACTGTTATTAAAATACTATTATTTGTTGTTTAATACAAATAAAATCATGTACTTAATGTTGTTTTGTATATTTGCTATATGCTGTTGCTACAACTTAGCTGCCCTTAATTTGAGAACTGGGGATAGGGAAACTGCTTCATTTAAACCAGGAAATCTACTGGCCTCTAAATAAATTTGCCAGTATAATTCATTGTACTCAATCTTGGTTTCCCACATACCACCCCTCATGTCTTTAGGAATTTCTTCAAGTATAAAAAACTTGTAAATCACGCTATCACATTGTATACTGTGTTTATATAAAGCGTTATTAATATTCTGTGTACGTATAGCATTTAAATGCTCATATATTCTCCTTTTTATTTTTCTCTGTTTTTCCTATGTAAAATGCTTGACATGTACACAGAGATAAGTGTATTACACCATTACTTTCACAATGACTGTATTGTTTCGCTGTAATAACCTTGTTCCTGGAAGTTAAACTAATAGACTCTTTATTGTATATATAGGGGCACTGAGTGCATCTACCACATTTAAAAGTCCCCAGTCTACATTTTTTCATAGTTTTCTTATTTTTTGTGTTGACCTTCCAAAATGGCTTTATATTAAACCCTCTCCTGTAGACACACTTAAAATGGGTATCAAAATCCAACTTTAAATCTGTCAATTTGCTAAACTTATTTCATTCCTGGCCAATAACTTGGCAAATAATTTTGGAATCACCACTATAATCAGTAATAAATGCTGAACTATATGTATCTTCTCTGTCATCACTTTCTTTTTTATTATTATATGTATCTCCCATATTTAGTTCTTTAACGCCTAAAATAGGTGCAAATCTAACCTTTCTTTCTTGTATAACTTCATTTTTAATTTTAATAATCAAAGGGCCTGAGTACCCTCTCTCAGTAAACATATTATTTAAGTTATTACATTCCTTCATAAATTCTTCTTCATTTGAGGTCATCCTGCTTATTCTTACAAACTGGCCCTTGATTATACCTTTTTTCTGATGATAGGGGTGAGCACTGTTAAGGTGTAGAATGGAATTAGAGTAAGTTTGCTTTCTAAACACTTTTAAATTGTATTTGTTTTCTTTGTATATGGTCACATCTAAATAATCTATTTCCCTATGTCCTATATTGTATGTAAATCTTAGAAATTTTGTGGACTCAGTTATGCATTGGTAGAATTCCAAAAATAACTGGAATGTTCCTTTCCAGAAAATAACAATATTATCTAAAAAGCATTTGTACGACATCAAACAATCTCAATATTTACTGTTTAAAATATATTTCTTTTCCCACATAAGTAGCCACAAATTTGCATACATAGGGGCACATCTAGCACCCATAGCCACCCCACTAATCTGTTGATAAAATTCTCCTTGAAAAAAAATAAAATTGTTCTCTAATACTAATTCCATAAGTGTAGAACAAATGTATGTTTCATCATTACTCAAGCATGTTACTTCTCTCAAATATTCCTCCATCCATTCTGTTCCTATATTGTGAGGAATAGATCCAAACAAATCTACTATATCAATAGTAACAAACATTACATCTTCATTGTATATTTCTTGGGTAATATTTCTCAAAAAATCCCAAGAATCCTTCAAAATAATTTCATTTTCCATGACCAGGTCTTTCGATTCTGTATCTAAATATTTTGCTAAAAAAGTTGTAGCTGAATCTTCAGCTACTACTATAGGTCTGAGGGGTGGATCATGAATATTCTTATGAATTTTCAGAATTCCGAAAATTGATGGAACCCTTGGCTGAGGATTATATAAAAATTCAAATTTTTTTTTATCGATGAAACCCTCAAGCAATAAATCATCTCATGTCATATATATCTTTTTGTATGCTATATTAATATGGTTGTTAGATACCTCTCTGTATTTTGTATCATCATGCAAGTTTTCTAACATCTTAGATTCACACATAATATTATTCATGATAACTATCACCCCCTCTCTAGTCTGGCCTCATAACCCTCACTTGTTTGTTTTCTTTTAACTCCTGTAACAATTCTTTCTCACTGTGTGTTACATTTGGAGGAAATCTATGCTTATTCAAATAGTTCCTTAACTCATGTTCAGTATTAATTTCCAGGTTTCTTAATTGGGGTGTAATGGGGGGTGTAATGGTGGGTTAAATACACTTGCCCTTTGTAGTTTGGTACCTGTATTGGTTCCTGTGCCTTTCCCTTCAAATATTAGCTGAAAATTGCTTTTTCTCAAATACATTTTTAAATCAATTAAGGTCCTACTAATGTCACATTTTTGGGATGGTACAAAATGTAAGCCTTTAGATAATAACAAAAAATGTTGTTTATTTATTTCTATTTCACTTAAAGCCTTCTTGTATAATATTATTTTCTTCCAACTGGATTTCATTTAAAATCTGTCTCCACCCTTCCCCCTCCTTTGGTTCCACTGATAATTCACTGGTGATTGATTCCAAATCCCTTCGGACCTCCGGAGGGGGGGGGGGATACTCTAAAGGGTCCTGCAAGTTACTTTGAATGTTCCTATCCTCTCTTTGCACTTCATTATTGTAACAATTCTGTTCTTCCCTATAGTTTACTTGGGGTTCCATATTCTCCCTATTAAACCGATAGTTGGTTTGCCTAGGTCATGGGGTAATGTGTCTTATGTAGATTTTCCTGTCTATCCCTATCAATTTTCTTTTTCTTTCTTATCATAATCTGTTGACATTTATTGTTTATGTGTTCCCTAACTAAAAAGTACTGTTTCTTATGTTCATCTATGGTGAACATTAAATCATTTATAATGTGTTCATTCACTTTATTAATGTTGTCCATAAGTAGCACCATATTTCTTTCATTGTTTGTTATGATAGCCTTCATTAAATCCATACCCCATTTATTAAACAAATCCAATAACTCATAATGAAATTCTGAATCTTGTTCTACATTATTTGGAAATTTCCTAACTCCTAAACCTTTAGGAACTATATTCATACCAATACATTCCTTCAGATACACATTATCTAATTTTAAACTTCTGTATTTATATAGCAAATCATTTAGCATATCAATATTTTCATTGTATGAACAACCGAATGTCTTATTATCTATGTCTGTGCTATTAAAATTCAGTTTGCGTCCTAGCCAAGCATTTAAAGATATTTGGCTGTGTCTAAAGTTAGTATTGCAGTCACCTCTTTGTGGAGATACAGGAATCTGTTGGGCGTCATCTGCTTCAGTCCACTCATTTCGCCCACTTTCATTAGAGTCCAAAAACACCCTTGGTAAACCACTACATCCCTCCTGTTGACTTCCTCTTGCATTCTTCGAATTAGAGGAAAAAAACGCCCATTCCATCTTCTGAAACTGCTCTCCTAGTTGAGCAAGGTTTGTATGCTTCCTGATTCACCGGAATAATGTGCGATTTCATCACCAACTTTTGACATAGTGGAGTTAACACTGCCACCAACTGTGTCAGCTGGCCAAGAAGTTTGGAGACCTCGCCGCCTTCAAAATTTATCAGTCCGGAAGTCCCTGCTGTACCTACGGTTCCATCCATCCTCAAAAATCCAGTAACCACAAAATAGAAGACAAAGTGCTGTACAAAACCAGTAACATGATCCTTCAGCACTTAGAATGTCACCAAGTAAGCACAAGCAGGCAAATCTTCACAAAACAGTTTTATTGCAGCAATAAAGGCTCTCCTAAAAACATTAACGATAGCAGCATCCACAATATGTTTTCGTCACTTACTTCATCAGATAATTTGACAAAAACACCAACAGTCTTATATACCTTCAATTAATTCAAACCAACCAATAAAATCATATATTAAAATACTATGTTCTACAATTTTATCTAAACAGTATACCATATCATTGTTTAATAAATACAGCATATATACCCTACATCAATCTATCTATACTATAAAGATAAATACATTTATAAAACATACTCATATACTATTATAAATGCATAAATAAAATAAATTAAATTAAAATAACTTTTCTTTATTACTTTAAAATAGCTCCCTCTAGTGGTAATATGAATAATTAATTTAAAAACTAAAATAAAACTAAAAAAAAAAATATACACACATATATATATAAATATATATATATATATATATATATATATATATATATATATATATATGGGTTCCATAGACTAGATCGAATTTTCACTAATTCGAAATAGTGCATGGAATGCTCACTGCAGTGAAAATGCACTTAATCGAAAGTACACTTACGCATAGTTCAGTACAATGAACGGGTGTTGTACTGAACTTCCGTGCAGTACTCACGGACCATAGGGTTAGGACACAGGTCAGAGTAAGGGGATAGCCCATAGGGCTATCCCCTTACCATGACCTGTGCCCTAACCCTAAGTTCTGTGACGACTGCAGCGCAGTGAAGGACATAGCAATGTCCTCCACTATGGTGCGATAGTCATGAACCTTAGGGTTAGGGCATGGTTTAGGGTAAGGGGATAGCTTTACTAACTATCCCCTTACCCTAACCCATGCCCTAACCCTAAGGTCCGTGACTATCGCACCACAGTGGAGGACATAGCCTGTTTTTTATGTCCTCCACTGTGCTGCGGTGTTTTCGGTGAAGTGCACTTACGCAAATTTTCACTTTCTTTAAAGTGAACTTTCGTAGAAGTGAGGCTTCCTATTACAAGTTCGAAGTAGTGAACTTTCGTTCTTGTAATAGGAATCCATATATAAATATATATATATATATATATATATATATATATATATATATATATATATATATATATATATAAATATATACAAATGTAGAAACAGAGAGAGAGAGTCACACATATGCAGTTGCAAAGTAACAGATGCACATAAGCAAAAACCTCCCAATTGTCTATATTTCTGAAGAATGTTCAGATTGTCATCTCACATTCTTGGTTTGTTCCTTATAAAATTTGTGGTTTTCTAACAAATCACTGATGATCAAAGTCACTAAATTATGACATACATTTGAATTTCAGAGTTCATCTCCTTTAGAAAATGCATGTTAACCCAAATCCTGTTATTCTAGCATCTTTCAAAGTTGATAAGAGCAATAGTAAAAATTGGTCCCTATTTCTGTGCCTTTATCCCACCATTATTCTAAGCTTTGTCCAGATTATTTTGTGCTAAGAGTTTGAGAAGTATGATGCAGAGGCAGAGCTACACTGATGCTCTGTCTCTTAAACACACACATGGCCAGCAATTACAGCCACTTTGTTGACTGTGTATACCTCAAATGACATATCCTGATCAAATGAATGAAGAAATACAAAACTAATCACATTAATATACATATGATACAATGCAGTACAACTCCGTTACCCACCTTCTAACTGCTGACGGAGTTACCTTTCTTAGTACAGTGTTATTGTTTTTATTTTTCTTTTATAATTTCTTCTTGTTCACTCTCCATGATATTTCAGCTTTGTTTAGTTTGCATAAGTAAGATGGCAGCCATGTCTTTTTCTTTCATTCTTGTTCCATGGCTCTTTGGTACATTGATATGAATCAACAGATCCCTTTTTTATTGAGCTTTACAAGTACATTAATACCTTTTTGAGAACATTCATTCCCCAACATACTATTCTTTAATGTTTGATGCATTTCCTAAAGGGGTAGTAGCACTCTGCAGTTCCATATACCACTCTGTTTTACTTTACAGCAACTATCACAGTTTTATTCAACAGATTTCACAAATAGAAAGTTAAGAATTATTTGTAACATTTGACATTTTACTCTCAGTCCTGTGCAAGAAATGGTGACTCAGACACACTTCCCAAGACCACAACCACCATACCTTGCCCATCTCTCTCTCTCTCTCTCTCTATATATATATATATATATATATATATATATATATATGGGACTTCTTGAAAATAATGAGTTCTAATGATCGAGATGACTTCGCTGAAACCAAAATTAAATGAACACCCATATGTCCGGAAACCACTTGGCCACCATCCTGAACTTTGTCCCTTTCTCCACTGTAGTGCGATCTCAGAGTTGGTATATTTAGTTGGGGGATGAGGGGGATGAAGCCCCCCACATGGGTGGTTTAATTTGCTTTGGTTTGATTTTTTTGTGATGTTGGACCTATGGTTACTTTCCCAGAGTTTCTAATTCGTGATCAGAGCGTTTGTTCATTTGAGGTTTCAGTGATGCCATATTGACATTTAGTGGGTTTTCATTCATATGAAGTAGACCCATATCTATATATATATATATATATATATATATATATATATATATATATAAACATTTGTTTATTTTATTACCGGGAAAGTCCGACTCGGTAGAAGCCCATTATCAGCGAAGTTTCGGGGAGAAAAGCTCCAAATTATTACAAAACATTTTAACAACAATAATTTTACAATCTTCAAAAATAAAACAAAATCATCTGCAGTTTAAATAATTATAGCAACTTAGTGATAGTATAATGATTATATATATATATATATATATATATATATATATATATATATATATAGATATATGTGTGTGTGTGTGTGTGTGTGTGTGTGCGCGCGTGTGTGTCTGTGTGTGTGTGTGTGTGTGTGTATATATATATATATATATATATATATATATATATATATAGTGTCTATATTAGATCAGCGAACACTTAAAAAAGTGAATGCTGATTGATCGAACTTATGTAAGTGAAAGCTTACAATCTCGAACTGTCAGAACAGCGATTTTTTTTTCCTAGGGAAAAAAAATCGTTGATCCAAAACACATACACACAACACAAGCACACCAAACAAGCAGCAATCCACACACATACACCTAAAATCTGACACCTAACCCTACACTAAACTATACACACACCACTAACTATCCACTTACCTTAACCCAAACCCTAACCCTAAGGTCCGTCACTATTGCACACTCACCTCACCCGTGCCCTAACCCTAATTCACCTACCCCGCCCTAACCCTCACGTCCACACAATCGCACACATACCTAACCAGCGCCCTAACCCTAACCCGCCCTAACACTCACATCCACACAATTGCACACTTACCTGAACCCGGCCCGTAACTTTCCACCACAGCACTGAAAATACCGAAACAACAGAAATGGACAACCGAATTCTTTCCCTAGGACAAAATTCAGGTTTGTTTTGCTTCGATATTTTAAGCTTTCGCTTACATAAGTTCGATCAATCAGCGTTTGCTTTTTTAAGTGTTCGCTGATCTAATATAGACCCTATATATATATATATATATATATATATATATATATATATATATATATATATACACACACACACACACACACACACACACACACACACACACACACACACACACACACTCACACACACACACAAACACACACACACACATATATATTGATATATATGTATGTATGTATAAGCATCCCTACAAAATGCCAGTATTGTTCCAGTGTACTTTGAATTCCAGTAATTTCCATTTCTTCTAGTGAAATGTAAAGATAATGAAGGCTGTCTTTGTTCCAACATTCATTTTGTTGTTATTATTATCATTATTATTATTAATACAACATTTATTTACTCCTTTCTCACATAATACCTATTTTCTGTCACTAATTCTTATCTGGCAGCTTGCTCTAATATCTCTTAATTCATAAAAAATGGTACTCAGGTAGATTTGTAGTAATACAAAGAGGGTAACAAATAGAATTTCATAACAGCTTGCCACAGATATTTTTCTATTTGCTTCTACTGTTTTACTGTTGTAAAGCTAAATTACTTATGCAGTTTACTTATAATGTGCTTGCTTAAGCCATAATTGTGTTTTATTCTCAGGATTCAATTAACAATTCTATGCTAGCACAAATAGTGCTTGGAACAAATCATGTGTTTGTAAGGTTTAAGTCATACAATGCATTAGTCTTAGACACACATGCACACGTGCATGTCATGTCCCAGCAGCCCTTGTTACCAGTCTTCGAAAACAGTAGCATAGTATCAAACAGCTGGTGCTGTGATAGACAAGAAAAGGACACCACATATGGTACAGCAGCAAACAGTGTAAGTGCTTCACTTTGGATTTCAGAAAAACACAATAATGTTTATTTTGTCTTTTTTTCAAGGCCAATGCATCCCTTGCTGATCTAGCAACCATGGCACAGGCGTCCAATGAATGGAAGAGTGCTTCAGAGTTTTTGTGGTCTGCAAGCCAGCAGATCCAATCATCTGACCAGTTCCTTCAAACATTTAAGGTACTGTGGCATTCAAGAAAAGTTTTGGTGAGAATCATAACATGTCAAGAGTTTCTGTTAGAATAGGAATGCATGCTTAACAGAGTTGGTGATTGCAAGCATTTAAGTATCAGTGTCAGTGACGCAACAGGTTGCACACTTGGCTTTAGTGGAGAATGCTGCGGGTTCTTTTCCCAGCCCAAGTAAATTGTTTACTGACACTGAAGTGCAGCAGAAGGGGGTGCTGCACTCCTGAGAGTGGTGTCCTTTGGATGAGATGTTAAACCAACTCCCATCTGCTCGAGTTGGTGGTAGCACAGGTGGAAGTGAAAGATCTCATAGCACCTATCAAAAAAAGTAGGTGACGTTGTCTGATGCCCTGGTCAAATTTCCCCTAATAATACCACAGAGCTCTCTGGAAAAAAGGCTACAAGCTTAGTAGGAAAAACCTTGTCAACAAAGGGTAAATAAAGGCACTTATAAATTTTATTCTCTAAACACTGGTGAACATCAACAGATTTACATAAGGGTACAGAAAATATAGAACTTAAATAACAGAGAACGAAAAAGAAAAACATAGAAGATGCTGACTATAAACATTATACGATCTTCTTTCTTAAGTATACTTTTAATGTGTAAGTTTTGTGGCATGCATGCCTTTACAAGAAAAACTGAAATTAACAAAACAGGCAGGCAACGGTGTTTTCTTTAAAAACTTTAGTACTTCTGGTTAGCGCTTTCGTCAAGTCATCATACACTCAACTTCATCAGACAATGCATAAAAGATAAAAGCCATATTTAAAAGGCTCATTCATAGTCACATGTTCAACCACCCCACATGATTAGATATCACATGATACAATCCCCATTTTTTATATATGTATAAGAAACAGTGCGTAACCTTTGTTTAATAACACATCCAAATTCTTAAAGCCAGCTAAAACAACCTAAAACATATAGGAATAAATATAGGTATAAATGTGTACATATAAAAATGTCTCTATTTAACCTAATAAATTCTAATTTCAATTTAATCAAATATAGATGAATAAGTATAAGGTTATAATAAAAATTACATAACCACCCATTGAGACTAACCAAACACAATAAATATGCCAAATTAAACTTGTGTTGGGTTACATCATCATTTCAAGCTCCTCAATTTCAAGACACATGCCAAAGAGCATACATCATTTAACCCTGGTGCCATGTATGCCCTAGTCCTGAGCTGCCAAACCAATTCCTTCAGTAATAATTTTAAACCCAGTGGGCCACCCTTAATATCATAATCAACCTGGTCGATCACCCTAAATGTAAAGGAATGGCCAGGATTTTTGACCACATGTCTGGCCAATGCATTCTCTGTCTTTGCTTTCCTAATATAGTTTACATGCTCATATACTCTTTCCCTTAATTTTCGCTCAGTCTTGCCAATATAGAAACTTACACAAGACTGGCATGAAGCAAGATAAACAACCATGGTGGAATTACAGGTAAATCAACCCTTAAATGAAAAATTAGTATCTAAAATGTTAAATCGGTTTCCTGTTTGCATAAACCTGCAATAGGCACAGGCTTTACATTTGTACATACCTGGGACACATGTCAACTTTGATGGTTGTAGTTCCAACAAATTTTTCAAATTGCTGCCCCTCCTATAAACCACACTTGGTGCAGGTCCCAGTTTTCCGAGTTGTTCGTCAACATGGAAAATGTTCCAATTTTTTGTAGAATCCATTTAATACTCTCAGCATCACTATTAAAGGTAGTAATAAATGCATGCCTATAATCAGGACTTAAAGTACTTTCACCCACTGTAACTCCCTGGGGGTCAAATCTTGCTTCTGGTCATCGGTGCCTAAATGGCTCTAAAATGGTCTTGTTCTCTCTTGTTGTGAACTTCCTCAAACAAATTACTTAATAAATCAGACGGGTATCCCCTACTCGTAAACATCTGCAGTAAAAATGTATACTCCTCGTTAAAGTCCATTATTGTAGTGCACATCCTTGCAGCCCTAACCAATTGTCCTTTTACTATGGACCATTTTTAATGTCAGGGGTGAGCACTACTGTAATGGAGGAAGGAGTTAGAGTAGGTGTCCTTGCGATGGATTTTGGCCAAATAGCATTTGTTAACCTTATCCTTCTTTAATTGGACATCCAGAAAGGCTATCTTTTGGGTATGAAAGGTATGGGTGAATACCAGAAGTTCAGTTGTGTTGTTACAGTATGCTATAAAATCTTCAAACATACTTTGTCCCCCTTTAAATATTAAAAAAATATAATCTAAAAATCTGGCATAATAGTAGATTTCACCCTCAAATCTATTCGTTAAACTATGCACGGATTGGTTCTCCCAGAAGGCCATTACAAGATTAGCAAAACTGCCACCCACTGGGGACCCCATTGCCACCCCTGTATTTTGTAAGTAAAACTGGCCATTAAATAAGAAAAAAATGTTGGATAAAATTATATCCAGCAATTCTCCTATTAGGCCAATTTCGGAGGCAGGTGCACCTCTTTTCACTAGTAATAACCCAAGCCATTCAATACCCACATCCCATGGGATGACTGTGTACAAATCTTTTACATCAATTGTGGCAAAGTTAAAACCTGGTTGAAAAGCCAAGTTATTAATTGCTTAAAATTTACTTTCCAGTACTAAAAAAAGGTAAGCTATAGGCCAGATTAAAAAATGGTATCACAGTCACATAGTGAAAAGTAGCACAGGCAACAGTGACTAAGTATGCAGTAGGAGTGATGTAGAATGAATATACTCAGAAAAGGGCTGCATAAGTTGGCAATTTGCTAACAAAAGGAATATATAGTGCTGCAGCAGGTGACATGATGAACTTGGCCCCATAGCATGCACATGTCCAGACCCACATCAGCCCACTGCTATGGTCATTGCCAAGACAAATGACAAAAGCTACCCAACAAAGTCCCTACTCTACTTATATTATAAACTGGAGGAAAACTGATGGGTAGGCAGTCAGAAATGGTCATAGAGTAATCAGAGAAACACAGAAAAGGACAAGAGGAAAGGAGCATTGAAGATGGGAGGGGAAGGAAGAGTATTTTTTGTAGGACAGGTGCTCAATTTTTAAGGGTACCATGGAGAAGGAAGCCTGGGGAATGTGTGGGTAGGAAGGAAGGTATAGGGATGGCAGCAGCAACAGACAAACTGACAAAAAGACAGATAAAATCAGACAGAGTTGGTGCTGACACAAATGGTGTCAAAAAGGAGAGAGAGAGGCAGACTGATGGTGAAAGTCGGTGATAAGAAGGACTGGGAAAACAGACTGGAGAGAGAAGTAGTACACAGTGAAGGGGAAATCACGATGACAGGGAAGGTAGGACAAGTACTGACTGCAAAGCTGCACACTGAGGCACCCAAAAAGAAGCTATGCACCTGACTGACTGCCCTCATGGTAGTGCTCAGCCACTGCTGTCCCAGAGGTCAAGACCATACAGTTGTATACCTCTGTAAGTCACATAAGGGTATTAATCTAGATGTCCAAATTGCAGGTCCAGCACAGCTCTCACCACCCCTCCCACCTTCTGCTGGATGACTAAGGGGGATCTCTGTTGTTGCTTTCCAAATAGGAGCCTACAAGTCCGAAGAGAAACAGCTCAAGTGGGCATCAGTGAACCCTCCAGGTCACCCCCCCCCCCGCAACATGAGTTTCAACACTGTACAGAGAGGTGGGTCTGGTGGCAGACCTAGCAGGTGATGACAAGAAAAGTGTATCACACTGTGGCCATTGCCGTACCACATCCAGCTCTGAGGTGGACAGTGCTATAAATAAAAATGTAAAGGGATAAAAAGGAAAAAAGAACAAACAATAAAATGAAAAAGATGACAGAGAGATAAAGAGAAAAAAAACAAGGCAAAATCAATGATCAGATGACAGAGATAAAAAATAAAAAACAAGGCAAAATAAATGATCAGATGACAGAGATAAAATATAAAAAACAAGGCAAAATAAATGATCAGCAGGTAGTGCTACTCTGGTTTTTAGTACAGGCCATGGCATGTGTAAAATACACACAGCTAAGCAATGGCAATACAAACTTGATTTAAATAATTGTTAAGACTGTAGTATACTGTATGTAAGTGGAAATAACTGAAATGAATCAGGAATGAAAGTCTTTATCTGTTAATTACCCAAACTTGTTCTTAACAGGTGCCATCAGTTAATTACCCAAACTTGTTCTGAACAGGTGCCAGTCTCTCCTTTATAGGCCAAGTCTTTTGTACTTTTCAGAATGAATTCTGCAAACACTGTAGTTTGGTTAATAAGGCTTTATTCGATGTTAACAATATCCAGATATGCAGATACTGTCTTTAATTACAGTTTGTAGAAATTCTGGAGTGCTGGTTAACAATAACAGTGTTGATAAAAATATCTGCCTTTTCTGGAATGCTGGATATTTAATCTTTTCTGTATGTCAGTCTGAAATAACTCACTGACTTCACTGACCGTGCCTGAAGTATATTCTCATAATACCAAAAACCCTGTAATGTTATACATGGTTCTATATCAGAACATCGAAAGTTCATACTTTCGAATGTTCTTACATCGACCCCTATTCAGCGAATGCTGAAAATAGCAAAACGACAGATAACCAAATTTTTTTCCTAGGGAAAGAATTTGGTTGTCCGTTTCTGTCGTTTCGCTATTTTCAGCTCTGTGGTGGAAAGTTACGGGTTGGGTCCAGGTAAGTGTGCAATTGGGCATGGTTTAGGTGAGTTAGGGTGCGAGGGAGGTATGTGTGCGATTGTGTGGACGTGAGGGTTAGGATGGGTTAAGTGAGTTAGGGTTAGGGAGCGGGTGAGGTGAGTGTGCGATAGTGATGGACCTTAGGGTTAGGGTTTGAGTTAAGGTAAGTGTATAGTTAGTGGTGTTTGTACAGTTTAGTGTAGGGTTAGCTTTAAGATTTTGGGTGTATGTGTGGATTGCTGTTTGTTTGTTTGGTGTGCTTGTGTTGTGTGTATGTGTTTTGGAACAGCAATTTTTTTCCCTAGGAAAAAATTTGCTGTTCTGAATGTTCGATGTTGTCAGCGTTCGCTGATTAGGGGTTGATGTAAGAACATATGAAAATGTGAACTTTTGGTGTTCTGATATAGACCCGTTATACATGCCTCTTCAGCCTTGGTTTCCCAATCCTTGTCTTGCATGTGCCTTATTTACCATCCCTTTGCAAGTACATCTTTCCCTTGAGAGAGGAACATTCTATATTTCTGCACATCTCATGCTTTATCTTTCCTTTCTAATGAATTATCTTTCCCTGAAACTAAATGCATACATGAAAACATAAGTCTGATCAAGTGTCTGTAAGTCCCCAATGTCTCTGTTCATGAGTTTCATAATGATTCTTTCCATAGCTTTGCAGATCAGGCTGGTTAAGCTTATGGGGCGGTAGTTACCAGGGTCTGTAGAGGTGCCTCCTTTGTGGAGTGGGACTACTGTTGCTGTACGCCAGTGTTAGGTACATATCCTGTAGTAAGGCTAAGGTTAAATAGCATTTTTATGCAGTTGTTACTCCTAGCATTTCAACCCACTTACTCTTTCTGTTCACCAAGAAATGACAATTATTTCATTGCCCAACGTGATTAGTGTTTATGCATTTCTGAAACACTCCACCACATTGCTTATTTTCATTTTTGTTTGGTCTTCTTAGTATAATATTGATAATTTCCTTGTCATTATATGGTCATTTGCAATTTTCTCAAGAAGTGCAGCTATGCTTTGTCTCTGCATCAGCCCCACTCTGCACATGTATAATCACCAGGCTATTTAACTTTACAAATTACATTCATTGTTTCCAAAATCTGCCAGTAGTTATAAGCAGTTTACAGTACCACCTTAGAAACTATATAATCAGCACTCCATACACAAATGTAAGAGACATGTTAATTAAAATGGAAGAAGGAATAATTTTAGAAATGATCACATAAGTACATACAAAGATACTGTAAAAGAGATGCGCTGCAGTGCCCTATATTAGACAAGCATTGGCTTTGCAGTTACTTGAGCTTTCCAGCTGGCTTGAATCCTTCATCAGGAGGTATTAAGTTATTGCTGTTAAATACAGAACTTAAATATCCACTTATTCCTAGCAAGGGAAGTGCATCATTTATTTCCAGCTGACTAAAAAATAAATCTAGAAAAATGCTAGTGTGAAAAAAATGCTAAGAGGCATGCAGTGTGTGTGTGTGTGTGTGTGTGTGTGTGTGTGTGTGTGTGTGTGCGTGTGTGTGTGTTTGTGTGTGTGTGTGTGTGTGCGTGTGCATGTGTGCATGTTTGTGTGTGTGTGTGTGTGTGTGTGTGTGTGTGTGTGTGTGTGTGTGTGTGTGTGTGTGTGTGTGTGTGTGTGTGTGTGTGTGTGTGTGCGTGTGTGTGCGTGCGTGTGTGTGTGTATGTGCATCTGTGTGTGTATGTCTGTAAGTGTGGATGTGAGAGAGAGAGTGAGAGAGACTAATACTGTAAAACAAAGTCATGGCATGCTATGAAAATCCAAGTTTGGCATGTTTCATTAAAGTTTGTGTTCATTTAGCAGAGACGATAACACTCAGACTGCTCTGACATTTATGAGACAATAAATGTCAAAAACAAAAGATGTGTGGGGAGATTAGTTAAATCCAGAGAAGGAATACAAAAAGTAAAAATTTGTAAGTTGTTTGTCTAAACATTTAATCTTTGTGAGTTAGAGGATCTGGGTAACAGAAATAATGTCCAGTTCACAATGCTGAGACAGGCAGGGACTACCAAGAGAATAAAATATAGGGTTAGAACATGTGACATCATGTGCAGTTAATGCACCACTCTGGCTGTTTTTTTAGCTAAGTGAGAGAAGCAGAGAAAAAAGAGAGAAAGAAAGAAAATAAAATGGTGTGTCAGCCCAAAGTTCTGAAGAACAGCAGAACTGGATAAAGTGTTGTTATACTGTTAAAACTGTTTCAACATTAAGGTCTTGCTTACTGTTAAGTTTATGGTTATCACTATCCTGAAAAGAATGTTGTCTTATATGAAAGTAACCATTCTCGTCATGAATAAAATACAGATGCTAAAACATAGGCACCAGTCATCTTAACAGTTAATGCTAATATCCTGAAATAAATTCAACATAACTCTTACATAACCAGAAAAAAATGTTTTGGTGCTCTTCAGTATACCTTATTTATGTTCACTGTAAGTTGGTCAAAATGAAAAGTTAGGTACTGTAGTGTCTTATAAAACCAATATCCAGATTGATATCACTGACTGTCAGATTGAAAAAACAAAATTAACTTAATCTGCATTGTTCTTCTTTCCAACTGTATGCAGAAATATCCTTTAAGAACCATGACTGCCATGTCTGAGTGATACATAAATGTCATGTCTGACAAGAAGATTCTTCCAATCTGATAGTTGTTAAAATGACAGCAGTGGGAGTCTCAACTTGTCATCCTCATTAAACAGTGGTTGGAGGTCCCTTACAATTTTGGTTTTGTACAGTTTGGATGATATGTTGTCACTAGTTGTCGCTATTGGAACTCTGTCACAGGGGTTCCACTCTTTGTGCTGAAATAGCTGTTCTTATGGTAGCTGTATTACTCAGTCTACAGTTCTGTCAAACTCCAGGGCAGAGTCACATTGAGCAAACATGGCAACTTTCATCTGTGCCATCTGTGTCTCTTTCTGCCTCACTAGAACAAACGTGCTAATATTGAAATACTTGACTTTCATAACTGACCTTTTTGTGTGGCTGGGATGATTACTACTTCTGTGCAGATACATCTGTCTGTCAGTTGGTTTCATGTAAATACGCATCCATAATGTCCCATTTTGTATAGTAACCTTAGTATCATGGAAGGTTACACTTGAAGTTGACTTGTCCAAGAAGAGAGTTTAATAGACTGTGGATTCTATTGAGTCCTTGGTAGAATTCCTTGAGGGAGATGATATGTGCCGAGATTATAAATAAGGCATCAATAAAATGGAAATGAGGCATATATCTTGCAGTGTAAGTTGTACAAATTCCTCTTCTAAGGTTGCTATGAAGAGGAACAGTGCCCATGGTCTGAAACATATTGTTACCCATTAAAGGTAAACTGGCGCACTGACAGAACCCACACTGTGAAAGTAGCAGACTCTAAATCCAACTTCAGACCAGTGACAAGTGGAGTACCACAGGGTTCAGTCCTAGGTCCTCTCCTGTTTGGTATCCACTTCTCTGAAGTACAGGCTAACACAGAAGGTCTTTGGTTAACAAAGTTCGCAGATGACTGCAAACTAGGAGCCATAATCAAAACTCCTAATGATGTGCATATCCTACAAAAGGGCCTCACTGAGAGAGATGCCTGGTGTCAAAGCCATGGCCTCAAGATCAATGCCAAATAGTGCATTGTCATCCCTTTTGGTAAAAACTCTGTACCCATGAACTACCACATAAGCGGTAGTCTACTTAACACTGAAAGTGTGATAAGAGACCTTGGGACACAGGTGGACAGTAGTCTCTCCTTTGATAATCACATCACCACAGTAGTCAGGAAATCCTTCTACATTGCACACCTCATCACAAAACGTTTCTCATCCAGGAAAAAAAAGGTCATTGTTCCCCTCTACTCATCACTCATTAGACCCATTATAGAGTACAGCACCCCTTTTGGTATGTACTTCACAAGACATCTACAACAACTGGAAAGGCCACAGAAATAACTCACAAAGAGGATTACTGGCCTCAAACAGATGCCCTACGCAGACTGTCTCAAAAAACTCCAGCTTTACTCTGTCACATATCACCTACTCAGAGGCGATCTCTGCCTAACATACAAAGCTATGTCAAACCCAGAGCTGTTGGACATGCTCCACGTAAAGAAATCCCAATCCCTACCAGCTACACGCTCTAGGGACCTAAACCTTTGTCACCACAATAAACAAAACATGCTGGAGGGAATAGATTCCTGTCCCAGAGACTTCCCATACTCTGGAACAAACTACCTATCTATATCAAGCAAAGCTCCTCATTAGCACTCTTCAAGAAAAATCTTGATTGGATGGGAGATAGGAAATTCACCCCAGGGATCACTTCTGTGGCTCTGCTTGACAGAGGCACAGGAAAATAATTTTCTTCGGTGGCAAAAGCCAGGATACCATTTGGCTAGGCTTATATAGGCCCTAGGGCCAATAGCCTAGTACCTACCTATGAGCCTATGATATTTTAGCTCTCCCAGAAGCCACAACCATTTGCCAGGTTGATACTAAAAGGGAAATTGTAGCAGATTTGCACTGACACATGTCAAAGAAACTATTTCACATGCATCAATGTTCAGCATAATAGAGCTGTGTAGCCCAGTGCCACAACAGAGTAACGCAGCCACAACAGTCTAATGTAACCACAACTGATATAAGTGGATGGAGGTGGAAGAGGCATGCATATCACACATTGTAAATGCCACTGCCAAAATCTATAATGTATACTTGCATGCCAAAAATACTCCAAATCCCAGCACCAAGGTAGCATTGTATCTCTATAATCCACTACATGCATTGCAAAATGCCACAAGCATGTGGTTGCTAGGGGTGTGCCTAAGCATATGCAGACTGCCTCACAGACTACTATGCATGTGTATGGGCAGGCAAGGGAATCATTGTACAGTGTAGGGCTATTTATGTAGTGCACTATTCATGCAATTCTGAAACATTAATCCATTTTTAATCAATTATTGGATGGCACAGCGGTGAAGCAGTTGCATTGTCACCTCATAGCAAGAGATTCTCCAGTTTGATTCTCAGCTGGGCTGACTTCTGTGTGGAGCCTGCATGTCCTCCCTGCATTCATGTGGGTTTCTTCCGGTTGCTCCGGTTTCATGTGGGTTTCTTCTGGTTGCTCCGGTTTCCTCCCACGTCACAAAGACATGCATCTGGAGGTTTTCTCCTTGGGCCTCTGCTGAAAATTGGCTTTGTTCCAAGTCAGACTTTCCCAATAAACAAATGTTAAATAAATAAATACAATTATTGCATCACTAACATAATTATTGTGCTATAAGCCTTATAATAACAAGATATAAACAACTATCACTGTTGCAGTGCTCAATGAACTATTGAGTTTCTGTTGTATAGCAAAGTGAAAAATGATTCTGCATTAGTTATAGTAAAGGAGAGCCGACCAGGAACATGTAGGCATGGTGTATGGATATGTTTTTTCAAATAACAACCTATAGACAGGTGGATTGATAACAATGAAATTGGAACTGGGAATGTGAGAACACAGGGCACAGGTCCAATTACTGATAGCCTCATAGATGAACAGTTCAAGGATGGTGGATGGTGGAGTAACTGTGTTGGTTATCCACACAGACAGAGAGGGACATGTTGGATTGCACACATTTGGCTTCAGCTAACATACAGAGAATGGGACAGGGTGAATGATGCAGACCTGTTATCTGATTCAAGCTGCAGATGAGTCTGTAGGACACACTTTCTTGTTGATTGTTTGGACATAGGTCTGCAGAGGTAAAAGACAGGGCACATTTTACATCATAGCCTGGATCACCTGTTCAGCTGGCCAGGCTGAGAGTTAGCAGCCACAACTGTCTCCACTGGATCTTTCCCCTCTAAACACCAGATCTGATGTTGTGCCCATAACTGGTGCTCCCCTGTCTCCACTGTGGATATCCCCCCACAGGAGTGGTACATTGAGGTCATGTACTGTCATCTCCTCAATACCACCTTTCACTGCTGAGCCTGGTGTAGCATGATGAGAAAGATCCCTTCACAGACGTAGCCTACATGGTGATAATGCAAATTGTACAGCCAGATGGTCACTGTCATGTAATTCCACATCCTTGCCAGAAGGTATCTGTGGCAGTGCCATTCCTTAGGGGGATGCCTCTATAACCATGACCATTCATGATATGTGGTGCTCCAACCTAAAGTCCCACAAACCCTGTCACATCCAGTTCACCACAGTACTACACCATCTGTTGCAGCTGTGTCTCCAGGCAAAAGTACTGTCCCAACACCCACAATATCTGGCCATCTGCCCCCTTCATAAGGCTCCACCCCTTCACTGCATAGTGTACCAAGCTCCACCATCCATTCACTCAGTCATATAATGTATTCCTTTCCACATCCTTAGTCCATCCTCCCTTCCATCAGTGTAACAACAACTGATCACTGTCACTCTGCCCCAACCAGCTTGTGTAAATGATGATGGCTGTGCCCTACTCTCAGGACTTGCCTTTGGTCAACTGGTGCCCTAGGCAAAAGGTCTCCACGGTGCTGCCACAACACCACCCTGGGCCCCCATCCAGGTCTACCTACACCATCCAGATTACTGAAAAAGTGCCCCTGCTAGAGCAGCACTCTAGGTGGCCGCCTAGTTGGCCTATGCCTAAGGCCGGCTATGCCTGCTCTCACAGTTGTGTTAGATGGGTTAGACTATATCTGATGCACAGTATAGACAGTCAATACACTGTACTGAACTGGCTGGGTGTAGTATTACAAGCATCAGTTTTAATATATGTTGTCTCTATTCTGGTCTATAGTTGTTGGAACAGATGCCGCCATGGTGTACTGGATCCACCTCAGCCTTGCATAGGTTTATGCTGCAACCATTTCATCCAAAAACTCTTCACCCATGACATCATCAGCTGCTGACACTGCTTTTTCTGGTCTTCTGATTGTGATCACCTGCTGTAGCTGTCTGCATACCACCATGTTGCTCAGCATGGTACAGATAGCAAATATCTTGCTGCAAGTTTCTAGAGTACACTACAGCATACCATTAGAGAAATCTAGGCAATGGAAGTGGACCTTCAAAAATGTAAAGCCACACTCTGTATTACTGCCAGTCTGAACAGTACAGAATTGTACATCATCAATGTCATGAGCCATGGATTTAGGGTGTATCCAGCACCAACAATAACATATCCGTATGGAAAGGTATCCCACATTAATCAGTGGTATAGGTTAAATATGTGCCAACATGGGAATTGTGACAGCTGCCTGGAAAGCACACAGATTCATTATAAATAATTTTCTGAGCATTGCCCAATACCTGGTAATTGTTGGAGTGGAAATCATTGTGATTGACATACTGGTGGTACAGCAAATGGCTCCTAGAAGTGCAAAGAAATGGGATATTTCATAGTGAACAGTGTATTTTTTTTCTTAGCATTTTGTGGGAACCACAGTTGCTCCTTCATATACTGCATATGCTGCAACATGACATCTCAGTACTGGATTATTCATCAGGTAGCTGCTGCCTGTGACATCCTCAGCATGCCTTTTGATGGCCACTAGAAGGTCTCTATACTGTGGATGGACAATGTTGCACATGCCATGCATTGCACAGGATTACATGTGAGCACACCACAGGTCAGCAAGATCCAGAATGGTGTCTCTGTCCACACCATACCTCTCAACTGTCCAGATTTTTGCTCCATATTGTTGGTCTATTCCTCTTACAATTTGTCATTTTCTGGCAAATCACTGAGATGATTTAAGGATTGAAGTCACTGAATAATGGCATACATTTGAGTTTCATACTTCAAATCCTTCAGAAAATGTATGATAACACAAACCCTGTTACTCTAGCAACTTTCTAAGCTCATAAGAGCAATATATAATATTTGTCCCTATTTTTGGGCCTTTGTCCCCCTATTTTGTCAGGCTTTGTCCAGATTTCTTGCACTAAGAGATTGAGAGGTATAGTCCACACAATAGTGGTCAACTATATCCATGTATTGGAGATGATGATACATTAAGCACAGTCAGTTCTGTCTGTAACATATAGGGCAATCACATGCACCATCACAGACAATGGTTGTGAGAACATCGCCTAGTAAATGTTATGCAGGCAATGCATAGTTTCATAGTTTCATAGTTTTGTACTAGGCTATCTGCCCTGGGGCATTTATAAGCCTAGCCATAGTGATGTGGCTTTCGCCACCCGATGTAATGGTACAAAAGTGTACAGAATAGATTTAGAATACTGTGCCTCTGTCTAGTAGTGACACAGTGAAGACCCCCTTACATAATAGAATTAGTTTACTGTGCCTCTGTCTAGTAGTGACACAGAGATGACCCCTGGGTAAACCCACGATCTCCCATCCACTCGCCAAGATTTCTCTTGAAGAGAGTCAGTGAGGGGCTCTGCCTAACATGAACTGGGATTCTGTTCCAGAGTATGGGAAGCCTCTGAGTTATGAATCTGTCCCTCCAGCATGTCCTATTCATATTTGTGCCGAGGTTTAAATCTTTAGCTCTCGTGGTTCTGATGGATTTGTATTTTTTGAGGTGGAGCATTTCCATCAATTCCTGATTGGACATGGCCTTGTACGTCAGGCACAGATCACCTCTGAGTACGTGGTATGCTACTGAATAGAGTTGGAGTTTCTTTAGTCTGGCAGCATATGACATATGTTGGAGACCCTTGATCCTCTTGGTGAGGTACTTTTGGGGTTTCTCTAGCTGTTGCAAGTGCCGGGTGAGGTACATACCAAATGGGGCATTGTACTCAATCATGGGCCTGATAAGGGAGGAGTATAGGGGTACAATGACCTCCTTTGATCTGGATGTGAATCCCTTCATGATAAGGTGGGCAAGGTAGAAAGTCTTTCTAACCACTTTGGCAACGTGGGTGTCAAATGAGAGGTCACTATCGACTTGGGTCCCCAGGTCTCTGATTACTTTTCCGCACTCAGTGGGTTACTGTCTATGTGATAATTTGTGGGTACTTTGTTTTTCCCAAAGGGGATGACTATACATTTTTTGGCATTTAGTTTAAGGCCATGACTCCGGCACCAGTTGTCCGTCTCAGTGAGGCCTTTCTGTAGGATGTATGTGTCAACTGGTGTATCGACTATGGCGCCTAGTTTGCAGTCATCTGCAAACTTTGTCAGCCACAGCCCTCCCATGTTTGCTTTCACATCTGAGAAATAAATGCCGAACAAGAGGGGTCCCAGGACAGAGCCCTGTGGGACACCACTTGTGACTGGCTTTGAGTCTGACATGGCTCCAGTGATTTTGACTTTATGAGTTCTATCCTTTAGCCAGTTTGCAACCCATCTTGTGACATATGGATTTACATTTAAGCTGTTGAGCTTGTCTATGATGCCAGAGTGGGGTACTGTGTCGAAAGCTTTAGCCAAGTCCAGGTAGGCTGTATGGACCGCTTTGCCCTCGTCAATGGCTCTAGTGACTGTTTCGAAAAAGTCAACCAGGTTCAAAAGGCAGGATCTGCCCTTTACAAAGCCGAACTGGGTGGGATCAAGTGTCTGTAAGTCCCCAATGTCTCTGTTTATGAGTTTCATAATGATTCTTTCCATAGCTTTGCAGATCAGGCTGGTTAAGCTTATGGGGCGGTAGTTACCAGGGTCTGTAGAGGTGCCTCCTTTGTGGAGTGGGACTACTGTTGCTGTACGCCAGTGTTCAGGTACATATCCTGTAGTAAGGCTAAGGTTAAATAGCATTTTTATGCAGTTGTTACTCCTAGCATTTCAACCCACTTACTCTCTCTGTTCACCAAGAAATGACAATTATTTCATTGCCCAACGTGATTAGTGTTTATGCATTTCTGAAACACTCCACCACATTGCTTATTTTCATTTTTGTTTGGTCTTCTTAGTATAATATTGATAATTTCCTTGTCATTATATGGTTATTTGCAATTTTCTCAAGAAGTGCAGCTATGCTTTGTCTCTGCATCAGCCCCACTCTGCACATCTATAATCACCAGGCTATTTAACTTTACAAATTACATTAATTGTTTCCAAAATCTGCCAGTAGTTATAAGCAGTTTACAGTACCACCTTAGAAACTATATAATCAGCACTCCATACACAAATGTAAGAGACATGTTAATTAAAATGGAAGAAGGAATAATTTTAGAAATGATCACATAAGTACATACAAAGATACTGTAAAAGAGATGTGCTGCAGTGCCCTATATTAGACAAGCATTGGCTTTGCAGTTACTTGAGCTTTCCAGCTGGCTTGAATCCTTCATCAGGAGGTATTAAGTTATTGCTGTTAAATACAGAACTTAAATATCCACTTATTCCTAGCAAGGGAAGTGCATCATTTATTTCCAGCTGACTAAAAAAGAAATCTAGAAAAATGCTAGTGTGAAAAAAATGCTAAGAGGCATGCAGTGTGTGTGTGCGTGTGTGTGTGTGTGTGTGTGTGTGTGTGTGTGTGTGTGTGTGTGTGTGTGTGTGTGTGTGTGTGTGCGTGTGTGTGCGTGTGTGTGCGTGCGTGTGTGTGCGTGTGTGTGTGTATGTGCATCTGTGTGTGTATGTCTGTAAGTGTGGATGTGAGAGAGAGAGTGAGAGAGACTAATACTGTAAAACAAAGTCATGGCATGCTATGAAAATCCAAGTTTGGCATGTTTCATTAAAGTTTGTGTTCATTTAGCAGAGACAATAACACTCAGACTGCTCTGACATTTATGAGACAATAAATGTCAAAAACAAAAGATGTGTGGGGAGATTAGTTAAATCCAGAGAAGGAATACAAAAAGTTAAAATTTGTAAGTTGTTTGTCTAAACATTTAATCTTTGTGAGTTAGAGGATCTGGGTAACAGAAATAATGTCCAGTTCACAATGCTGAGACAGGCAGGGACTACCAAGAGAATAAAATATAGGGTTAGAACATGTGACATCATGTGCAGTTAATGCACCACTCTGGCTGTTTTTTTAGCTAAGTGAGAGAAGCAGAGAAAAAAGAGAGAGAGAGAGAGAAAGAAAATAAAATGGTGTGTCAGCCCAAAGTTCTGAAGAACAGCAGAATTGGATAAAGTGTTATTATACTGTTAAAACTGTTTCAACATTAAGGTCTTGCTTACTGTTAAGTTTATGGTTATCACTATCCTGAAAAGAATGTTGTCTTATATGAAAGTAACCATTCTCTTGTCATGAATAAAATACAGATGCTAAAACACAGGCACCAGTCATCTTAACAGTTAATGCTAATATCCTGAAATAGTCAGCAGTTTAAATTCAACATAACTCTTGCATAACCAGAAAAAAATGTTTTGGTGCTCTTCAGTATACCTTATTTATGTTCACTGTAAGTTGGTCAAAATGAAAAGTTAGGTACTGTAGTGTCTTATAAAACCAATATCCAGATTGATATCACTGACTGTCAGATTGAAAAAACAAAATTAACTTAATCTGCATTGTTCTTCTTTCCAACTGTATGCAGAAATATCCTTTAAAAACCATGAGCCATGTCTGAGTGATACATAAATGTCATGTCTGACAAGAAGATTCTTTCAATCTGATAGTTGTTAAAATGACAGCAGTGGGAGTCTCAACTTGTCATCCTCATTAAACAGTGGTTGGAGGTCCCTTACGATTTTGGTTTTGTACAGTTTTGGATGATATGTTGTCACTAGTTGTCGCTATTGGAACTCTGTCACAGGGGTTCCACTCTTTGTGCTGAAATAGCTGTTCTTATGGTAGCTGTATTACTCAGTCTACAGTTCTGTCAAACTCCAGGGCAGAGAGTCACACTGAGCAAACATGGCAACTTTCATCTGTGCCATCTGTGTCTCTTTCTGCCTCACTAGAACAAACGTGCTAATATTGAAGTACTTGACTTTCATAACTGACCTTTTTGTGTGGCTGGGATGATTACTACTTCTGTGCAGATACATCTGTCTGTCAGTTGGTTTCTTGTAGATATCTGTAATGTCCCATTTTGTATAGTAACCTTAGTATCAAGGAAGTTGACACTTGAAATTGACTTGTCCAAGAAGAGTTTAATAGACTGTGGATTCTATTGAGTCCTTGGTAGAATTCCTTGAGGGAGATGATGCTATGTGCCGAGATTATAAATAAGGCATCAATAAAATGGAAATGAGGCATATATCTGCAGTGTTGTACAAATTCCTCTTCTAAGGTTGCTATGAAGAGGAACAGTGCCCATGGTCTGAACATATTGTTACCCATTAAAGGTAAAACTGTTACGTGTCAGAATAAATTGTATAAGTTGTCCCACTATATGTGGAGTAATGCTCTGAACTATTTTCTCTTATAAGTACTTGAGACAGGCAGTACTTCCATCTTTGTTTGGGATGTTTTTATAGAGTGATGTAATATCCATTATGGCTAAAATGATATTAAGTTGTAGGTCAGGATAAATTTCAAAGAACATGAGTGGTGTCTTGAATATAGCTGTTCCTGTCATTGACTAGTTTTAGAAATTTCTCCACAAACTCAGAAATATCTTCTGTCAGAGTTCCTTTGCCTGATATTATTGGTCTTGATTTTCTGGCTTACGGATTTTTGGTAGCATGTAGAAAATGTGTGGAATAAGGTCAGTTAGTTTGCCTTGGATGGAATCTGGGAAGGAATTAATAAAGTCCTTTTTGTATACTGTTGAGTTGCTCCTTGTCAACTATCTGGAGAAAGTATAATCAGAAAGCTCTGTGTCAACTCCAGCAATATAGTATATAGTCAACATGGTTCTGGGTAACCACTGCAGACCTTTTGATGCATCATTTATGATAATGCCGTGGTTGGATTTCAAGGACTTTATTGCCATTCTTTCTGAGGGATAAGGGTTACAATGGGTCTGCCTTTGATATTCAGGATTTGATGATTCACACTTTGTCTAAAACAATCAGTATAGATATCCAGCTTTGCATTTAATCCACTAGAATGACAGAAGGTGGACGATTTTTTTGTACCTGTTTCTGGATACATATTGTTTGTGTTCTTCTATATTTCTTTATCATGAAACAATTCACCAAGTCTCACCCTGCGAAACTATATGTACTCCATTTATACTGTCAGAACAATTAGGCTGGAATGCAGAGCTTCATATTATAAGCAATGCATTTGTCTACGTGTGAGAATAAGCTGGCTCAACATGTTTGTTCCCTTTTCCAAATCATATTGTTCCAGGTTGCAATCAAGGCAAAAGTAAAACAGTTACCATGCACCAAGTTGAATTTTGTATAAAAAATAAGAAATAAATTATTAACTTAATTTCCAGTAGGCATCAAGCAATAAAACTTAAATTGATATACAACATAAAAGCCAGAAAAAGCATCAAATTCCTGTCAGTAGCTTTTGGCGGATGGTAAGGCATGTAACATACCAAGTGCCCAAACAAATTTTAGATTGCAGGCCTAAAGTCTTTTGGTCTTCGATAGGTATTGTGAAATAGCTCTGCATTCTTTGTCTACTCTCTCTTTTGGGGAAATACACAAAATGAGTGATACTTTCTGGCACTTGGATGCTGGCTGGGATACTCCATTGTTCTACACTGAGAATGGATCTACCTTCTTAGATTTGCCAGTCCCAGAGATGGCAGGATGCAATATCACAGTCTCTGGCACCTTTTCAGAGAGTACAAAGCTATGTCAGTCTTCTCTCTTAACCTCTTCGCATAAGAAAGTTGGACGATGCTAAAAATAATGGGGACAAAAGCCAAAAACTAGGGACTAATTTTAAATATTGCTCTCGCACACTTAGAAAGTTGCTAAAATAAAAGGTCTTGTGCTTACATACATTTCTGAAGAACATGATGTCTGAAACTCAAATGTCTGTCATTTAATGTCTTCAGTCATCACTAATTTGCCAGAAAACCACACGTTTTATGAGAAACAGACAAAAAATATGAAGCAAAAGTCTAAACATTCTGCAAAAATATGGACAGTTGAAATTTATGATGTCAGTCCTTCACCAGGGCCCTTTCAGTGACAGTTTACAGACAGCCAAGTATGGTTGGAGCAAGAAGATGAATACATGGGTCTGAAATTAGAATTTACTGATGATTCCCAAGGTCTAACTCTGCCTTAATGAAAGTCTCAGGCTGATTGCTTCAAAGCCTTATTAGACCAAAAAAAATGACCAACTGGGATCAGTTCCGCTGCTTTATATATGCAGTATACACATGACAAGGACTATCACATAGAAATTGTTGCAGGATTCTTGTTTAAATACACTAATTTTGGAATGAAAATGCACAACAATTGGTTATATTAACTTATTACAAAAGTAATTGTCAGCAGTATTGTAATTTATACAAAACAAATATTATAGCTACACATAATATTTGGGTTTTCTAGAAAAAGGAGTAAATATAGCAGTTCTAAATGGCACTGGCATCGTCAGTGCCACAACAGGTATCACACTTACCTTAGGTGCAGAAGGCTGTGGGTTCTATTCACACACCAAGTAGTTGGATTGCTGACACTGCAATGCAGTGTAAGGGGGTGCTGTACTCCTGAGTCTGTCATCTTTCACATGAGCCATTAAATCTAGGTCCCATCTGCCTGAGATGGTGATAACTCAGGTGGACATAAAATTCTCATGGCACTTATAAAAAGAAAAGGGAAAATTCCCTGATGCCCTGGCCAAATTTCCCCTAGTAATATAAATACCCCCTTGGGTCTCCCCTAAAAAGAGGCCACTAGCTTAGTGAGACTAATCCAGTCTTAGCTTTTAGTGTCAATGCACGGGGGGGGGGGGGTTACAATGCAAATGCCTGGCTCTCAATGTCCTATTCAGCTACAGGGCATTATTATTCATTCAGGAAAACTTGGCTAGGATTAGAAAGCCCCCCCCCATCCCAGCTGATTAACCTGATAACAATCTATGAATCTATGAATAAAAATAATAAATAAAATTATAGCTAGACAAGGATTACTATGTTTGTGCTTCATTATATAACTTTGGGCATCTGTGGTAATTATCTGTATAGATTGGCAAGAAGAAGAGGGATCTGCATATTTTATTCAAAGTGAATTACCAAGACATATAAGATCTTGGAATAGTTGCAAATATTCTAGTCTGGAAATGAACATATCACTAGCAATAGCTATATGTGCTTCATAATAAGATGCCTAATAGTTTTTAAACTGGTTTTACTTGTCCAGTAACTCTGCAGATTAATTCTGTGTAGCAGGTGAAGAGGTCTGAGAGGTCATAGTCTGGCATATTTAAATTTAGTGACTTGTGAAATAACATGATAAGAAAGATCAGAGAATGCAAGTCAAGGCAGAATGTGAACACTTTAGAGAGGCAGGAGATTGCACAAGGTGTTTTTTTTATTTTACTGAAAAAGTTGTTTAGAGACATTTCGACTTCAGAGAAATAGATGGACCGTTTCTTTTTGAAGTGCATTTTAGACAGCAGGTAATAAGTTCCCCAATTAGAGTACATAAAATTATCTGTATATAATGTCATACATGGGTGGAAAGGGTCGGTAGAAAAAATGTTATTATTACAGAATGAGAACATTTGGGGCACAAGAATGACCATTGGGCTACACCAGACTGTGTAAGTCAAACTCCACTCGTGCAACCCACACGCAAGGTCTCAACCTGGTCTGTGACATTAATAGAACTTGATGGCGGAATAGATTTGTGTCCCAACAACTCCCCCATCTGTGGAATAGACTTCCTCTCCATGTCAAGCAGAGTACCTAACTAGCCCTCTTTAAGAGGAACCTGGATAACTGGATGGGAAACAGAAAATATATCCCTGCGATCCCACCTGTGTCCTGTGTACCTGCTGGACAGGGAAAACAGGTGCTGACTTTGTGGGAACATGGGGGAAATTCTTGGCTAGGCTTGTAAGGGCCTCCAGGCCAATAGCCTAGTATCATCCTATGAACCTATGAACCTATTAAATAAGGGTGTTGGAGATACTTCATTGTGCTAATCTTTTCTTAAGGTAGTTGTAAAATGGCTGAATGGCTCTCTCTGAAAATCTTAGTTTGCCAGTGCAAGAAAACAGTGTGGTAGGGTCAGCCAAGTCAAATGCATGCTTAAATTCTGTGAAGTGTATCCCATTCAGTGGTTCTTTTTGCATAATGGAGTGAACAGAGTTGGGCACAGTCATCAATTTACTGAATCTTTTAGCAGATGTAGGCTTGAAATGTGATTGTGTTTAGTAACAGAATAATATACCTAAAAACATTTTTTATGTAGTTTGTTCAATATTCGTAAATTAACAATTGACCTTTGGTATGGAAATATTAGAAAGGAGAAAACTGTAACATATTTATAGTCATGATATGATACCACTGCAGACAAGAGGGAGAAATGTTAGAAATAAAATTTGTGGATTTAGTTATTACTAGATTGAAAATCTTGAAGGAGTGATTATAGGTTCATAAATTCATAGGTGGTTCCTGGACTATTGACCCAAAGGTCTTTTTAAGCCTAGCCATGTATGCCCAATATAATACTAGGGAAACCCAATATAAAGGATCTTGCCTAAAGTTGAGATCTTAGTTAGCAATGACTGCCATTATCTAGGAGGGTCACAGGTGAAATCCCAGGCAGGAATTTACAGTTTCCCATTCAGTCAACAAGGCTTCACTTAAACTGGGTCATAGAGGGGCTTTGTTTGATGTGAGCTGGTAGCCTATTCCAGAGGAGTGGCAACCTCTGAGAGAAATGTCTGCCTCTCCAGTAGGTCCTGCATATGCTGCAAGCCAGGTTAAGGTCCCTGTAGTGGGTGACCCTTGTCCCATTTGATTTGCAGATGTGCAGAATTTCCATTAGGTTTGGATCCAAGATTGCTCTGTTGGCCTGGCATAAGTCTCTTCTAAGTAGTCTGTATGCTACTGAGTACAGTGACAGTGACTTCAGTCTGTTAATGTATGACATGTGCTGGAGATCCTGAATTTTCTTGGTTAGAAATCTCTGAGGTCTCTCAAGTTGCTGCAGGTGCCTTGTACATAGCAAAGGGAGCACTGTACTCAATTAATGGCCTGATGTGGGTCAAGTACAGGGGTGTTATGACCTGTTTTGACCTTGAGAGAATGCCTTTGCTAATGAGGTGTGTGACATATAATGCCTTTCTTACCACAATAGACACATGGTGGTCAAAGTTTAGGCTATAGTCAACTTGTGTTCCCAAGTCTCTTACTACTGAGGTGTTACTAAGGGTATTATTATTTATATGATAGTCTGCAGGGATATTGTTTTTACCAAAGGGGATGATAATGCATTTTTTTTGCATTGAGTTTGAGTCCATGGCTTTGGCAGCAATCATTGGTTTGTGTAAGTATCTCTTGAAGTATATCGGCATTGTTTGGGATTCAGTGATTGCACCCAATTTGCAGTCATCAACAAACTTAGCCAGCCACAGCCCATCTATTTTGACATGAACATCTGGGAAGCATATTCCAAACAACAGGAGGCCCAGCAATTAACCCTGTGGAACCCCACTGGTGACAGGTCTGCTGGTTGAGGTAAAGGCCCAACTTTGACTGAGTGTGATCTGTCTGTGAGCCAGTTAGCAACCCACCTGATGATATAAGGGCTGATATTCAACTGGGAGAGTTTATCAATGATGCCCGAATGTGGGATTGTGACGAAGGCCTTGGCTAAGTTGAAGTAGGCTGTATGCTCAGATTTGCCTTCATCTAAGGTTCTGGTAAAGTTTTCGAAGAAGTCCACCAGATTTAACAGGCATGACTTGCCATTGACAAAATGAAACTGTGTCAGATCAAGCATTTGGAGATCACCTATATCCTTATTTATAAGGTCCATGATGATTTGCTCCTTGGCCTTAGACATAGGGCTAGCTAAGCTTATGGGAATCTAGTTCCCAAGGCTTGTTGCTGTACCCCCTTTATGAACAGGGATTACAGTTGCTGTTTTCCATTCAGCAGAGACAAAACCAGTACTCAGGCTGTGGCTGAAGAGAGTACCTAATGGAGTTGTTAACTCATGTTTCAGACCATTTAAAATGTAACCTGGGATGCCATCCAGTCCCATAGAGGCTGTGTTTTTGGCCTTGGAGACAGCATTAATGACTTGCTCTTTGGAGATGCAAGGTGGGGGAAATGTACAGGGAATGCTTTGTGGAATGTTTGGAGAGGACAGGGGGGTGAAATTTTCATCACATCTGTCAGCTAATAGGTTAGCTATTTTTGCAGGATCAGTGTGTGTGATGCCATCCACAGCTAGTTAAGCACAGCTGTAGCTGAAGAATACCTTATGGTTATCATTAGTAATGATGTTAATTTTTTTTCGAAGTTGCCCTTATAGGATTTTACAAGTTGTCTTATTTGTTTGTTCAAGCAGAGGAGGGTGTTCTTCCATTGCTGGGACCTCTCTTTTTTATTCTTAGACAGCAACTTCTTCCTCTTGTTGTATAACTTATCAATCCTAGATGTCTACCAGGGAGGCTTGTTTTTTTCTTGAGGATCTTGTTTTGATCCTATCAGGTACAGCTGTGTCAATACATTTATATTAGTATTTGTAGAGGGAATTTGCGTATAACTTAGTATAGTTGTCAATGCCATGGGTGGAAACAGGAGCTTGAAAATTATTTATGTCATCCCCTAGGAGTGTATAATTCACTTTGGTGAAATGTTTTATCCTGATTTCACCTAAGAGGGGCTCAGGTGTTATAGCTACTTCAAATGTAACTGATTTGACATCAGATTTAACCAGTGAGGGTCCAATACTTGTGATGGTGCAATGGCCACCCATGTTGAGGAAGACCAGGTCAAGTATGTTTGAGCCCCCTTGAGGAGTTGTATACTATTTTTTCCAAGGCATTAGTGTTAACAAAGTCAAGGAACCTTTGTGCAAGCAAGTTAGTACTCATATAAGTCTCCCAGTCAATGGAGGGATAGTTAAAATTGCCCATGACTAGAGTGTTTGGTTGTACTTTGATTGACTTGAGTAGGTCCAAACAAACATTGTGGGTATCTTGGTTCATTGAAGGGGGCCTATATCTAATGAAAACTTGAGGGGGATCTTACCCACAGTTAGATGAATTTGGAGTAACTCCATGGCGTTTTCCTGTCTAACCAGTCTTGAGGTGTATTTATCTTTTGAAGATAGATACTCCTCCTCCTTTAGTTCTCACACGTTCATTTTGCGGTCTGAAACTATTGAAGGCATTGTAGCCTTGCAAAGCCAGCATATTCTCTGTGGAATTGAACCAAGTATCTGTGACTACACAGATGTCAACATCCTCCAGGGAGAAGAGTGCTTCCAGAGAGTGCAGTTTCTGATTTAAACTCCTAGCATTTAGCAGCATAATCTTTAATTTATTTGTGAGTGATATTTTCAAGTGAGAAATTTTGTTCTTGAGACCTTGCCTAAAAAAGGCACTATTGGGAGGCAAGTACCTTAGCAAGTAACTGAAAACCTAGAGATGACAGGTGAAGACAATATCTGGCAAAGCAGCATGGTCTATCAACCATGTCATCCCAGGCTGACAGGAACTGGATCCCCTTAGAATGACACCAGAAACTAAGCCAATTGTTGAAGTCAATCATTTTTTATATTGTGATATCATCCTAGGTGAGGGTAGAATGCTGTTCAAGGCTAGGGACATACCTGCCTGGGATACATGTTCATAGAGCTCAATCATGTCTCTCTTCATATAGCCCGTGAGATATATTTCAAGTCATTCATAACAACATGAACTATGACAGAGTCATAACCGTACTTGTTATTCAGAGACTTGAGGGCATATGTGATCTGATGGATGCTGACATCTGATAGACAGCTGACCTCAACCTTCTCCTTGTCCAGCCTGTTGAATGGGACAGCTATGTGTCTGACAATGGAGTCACCTATGACAAACAATTTTGGTTTAGATGTGCTTTGCCTTAGGGGCTCATTTGCTGAGACACTGGTGCTTGTGTTTCTGTGTATTTTGTGCTGTAGTTGCTGTATTAGGTGTAGTAGGTTTGTGTTTGGAAGGTCTCTGGTGTTTAGGTAGGTTTCTGATGAGTACCTCCGCGTATGATGGTTTATGTGTTTAGTGCATGGTTTGCATAAGAGGTGTAGTATGTGAGCTGGGAACCTGTTCAGTGTTATTGTTCTGTGTGCAAGAGAGCAAGGATTCCAGATTCTTCGTGCAGATGCATCTGTCACAAATTGTACATGGGTGATTTAGGAGTAGAGGGTTGTCAGTGTACATGAGCCAGTTGCTACACTGCCTCAGCATACCCATGTCAATCAGGCTGTTAAGAGAAATGGAGGAAAATTGACCATTCATAATGCTAGGTTAAATCTTGTTTTCACAGTGGCGAGAGAAAATGGAGGGATGTGGATCATAGGATCATAGGACGTTACTAGGCTTTTGGCCCTGAGGCCCTTATAAGCCTAGCCAAGTGTTTAGCCCATGCATAGACAAATCAGCAACTGATGGCCCTGTCCAGCAGGGACACGGGTGGAATCCCAGGGATGTATTTTCTATTTCCCATCCAGTTATCCAGATTGTGCTTTAAAAGGGGTAAAGAGGTACTCTGCATGACGTGGAGAGGGAGTTTATTCCATAGATGAGGGAGTCTCTGGGACACAAATCTGTCCCGCCAGCAAATCCTATTGATGTCACAGACCAGTTTGAGGCCACGTGTGTGGGTTACTCAAGTGGAACTTGACTTGCAGATATGCAGAAGTCCCATCAAGGCGGGGTCTGAGATCACCTTGTATGCCAGACAGAGGTCACCTCTGAGGAGTCTGTATAAAACAGAGTAGAGGAATAGGGCTTTTAGCCTATCTGTGTATGGTAGATTTTTGAGGCCCTGGATTCTCCTAGTGAGGAACCTCTGTGGTCTCTCCAGCTACTGCATGTGCTTTGTGAGGTACATGCCAAATGGGGCATTGTACTCAATAATGGGCATTATAAGAGAAGATTACAGGGATGTTATGACCTCCTTGTCCCTAGATGAGATGCCCTTACTTATGAAGTGGGTCATGTAGAAAATTTTCCGTACAATGGAAGCAACATGGTGGTCAAAAGTCAGGCTGCTATCAATCTGGGTGCCCAAATCCCTCACAACTGACTGCATGCTTAGAACATTATTATTAATGTGATAATTTGTGGGGATATCTGTCTTCCTCAAAGGGGATGAGGATGCATTTTTTTGTATTCAGCTTGAGGCCATGTTTCTGGCACCAGTAATTTGTTTGGGTGAGACCCTCTTGGAGGATGTCCACGTCACTAGGGGAATTGATGACAGCTCCTAACTTGCAGTTATCTGCAAACCTGGTTAGCCATAGCCCACTGGTTTTGACCTGTACCTCAGAAAAGTATATCCCAAATAACAGAGACCCCAAGACCAAACCTTGGGGTATGCCACTCAATACCTACTGCTTGAAGTGTCTTCCCCTATTTTGACTAGGTGAGTTTTATCAGAAACCCAGCTGGCTACCCATCTGGTAACATACAGATTGATGCCTAGTTGAGAGAGTTTATCTGTTATGCCCGAGTGGGGAATAGTGTCAAAGGCTTTGGTCAGGTCAAGGTAGGTAGTGTGCACTGTCTTTCCCTCATGCATGGCTTTGGTGACTGTCTCAAAAAATTTGACCAAATTTAACAGACATCACCTCCCCTTGCCAAAGCCAAATTGTGTGGGATTGAATGTTTGGAGGTTGCCAATGTCCTTTTTAATGAGGTCCATGATAATCCATTCCATGGCCTTGCAGATAAGGCTAGTTAGGCTGATAGGTCTATAATTTCCCAGATCAGTGGACGCACCGCCTTTGTGTAAAGGAATGACAGTGGCTGTCCTCCACTCAGCCGGGACAAAACCAGTACTCAGGCTTTGGTTGAATAGGGTGCCTAATATATCTGCAAGTTCCTGCCTGAGGTCATGTAGGATGCAGCCTGGGATGTTATCAGGTCCCATGGAGGATGTATTTTTTGCCTTTGAGAGTAGTGATGACCTGATCCCTAGATATAAGGGGAAGGGGGCAGGTACAGGGAATTTCCTGATTTACTGATGGGAGGGACAGAGGGGAGACATTTTCACTAAATCTTTCAGCTTGCAAGTTTGCTGTATCTATTGCATTTGTATATGTGGTATCCTTGACCACCAATTCTGAACAGATCTGGGTGCTTTATTTGAGATTATGGACATATGTGAAGAAGGCCTTATGATTGCCTCTAGCAGATGTGGCCAATTTGGACTCGAAGTTTGCTTTGGAGGATCTCACTAGTGTTCTTATTTGCTTGTTTAGGCTAAAGAGAGATTACTTCCAATGTGGCACCTGCTCCTTCTTGGTCCTGGACAGCAATTTTTTCTTTTGTTATAGAGCTTATTTATTGCAGATATCCACTAGACAGGTTTACTCTTCCTTGCGGAGGATGATTTAGTCCTGTCAGGTATTCCTGATTCCATGCATCTATATAAATGTTCATATAGTGATTTGGTATAGTTTTGGATACTGGTGCCAATTCATAGAGAGGGGGAGGGGCTGCAAAGCTCTTTATACCATCCCTCAGGAGACTGTAATCAACTTTGGAGAAGTTTTTTTGATTGACTGTAGCTAGAGGGGGTTGGGGAAGATGGTGACTTTGAACATGACTGCTTTATTGTCAGATCTTACAAGGGAGGATGATACTGCAGGGATGCTGCAATGGTTACTCATGTTGTTTAATACCATGTTCAAGATATTATCACCTCTTGTGGGGGTATCAACTAGCTGTTCCAAAGCATTTGCATTGACAAAATCGAGGAATCTCTGGGCATTTGTGTTCTGGCAAGAGTGGTTCTTCCTGTTTATGTTTGGGTAGTAAAAGTTACCCAGGATCAGGGTAAATGGTTGAATATTGATAGATTCAAAGAGGTCTAGATTGGCAGTTTGGACATCTTGGGTCAGATTTGGGGGCCAGTAGCTAGCTATGATTTGTATAGGGGTCTTGTCAATAGTTATCTGCACCTAGAGTGTCTCCTGTGTGTCATACTGTCTGACCAGCCTGGAGGTGTGTATGTCTTTAAAATATACTAAAACTCCACCTCCTTGGACTTTACTACCCACAGTTTGGGGTCTGAATGTATGATAGGATGAGTAACCAGATAAGGCTGGGATGCTCTCCGCAGCTTTGAGCAAGGTTTCTGTGACTGCACAGATGTCAGCATTTTCCAAGGTTAAGAATGCTTGCAATGAGTGCAGTTTCATATTTAGACTCCTAGCATTTAGCAGCATGATCTTTAATTTGTGTTTTATTGAAATTCTGTGTTGGTAATTTTAACCTCATCACTTTTCCTAAAACAAGGCACTATATGGGAGGCAAAAGCCTTTGCCAGAATCCTGAAGCCCAGGTGAGACAGATGTAGGCCATCTCTAGCAAAGCATCGTGGTCAGTCGCACATATCTTTCCAGGCTGTCAGGTACTGGATACCCCTGGAATGACACCAGAAACTAAGCCAGTTATAAAAGTCAATGAGTTTCTGTTTGTATTCAGGCATCATTCTGGGTGACAGTAGAATACTGCTTAAGGCTAGGGACATACCTGCCTGGGACACATAGTTAGCGAGTTCAATCATGTCTCTCTTCAACTAGTCCAGGGAGGTACATCTCAAGTCATTCACACCAATATGGACTATGACAGAGTTGTAACCATACCTGTTGGTGAGAGACTTTAGTGCGTGTGTGATATGGTGGATTCTGACCCCTGACAGACAACTAATTGTGACTTTCTCCTTATCCAGCCTGGTGAGAGACACATGTGCATGTCTCACAATGGAGTCACCTATGACTAATATGTTGGGTTTATGGCTAAGATTTAGTGGTTGTGAGACACAGGGCGGTGCAGTGATGAAGCGGTTAATGTTGCTGTCTCACAGCAAGAGGTTCCCTGGTTCGATTCTCAGCTGGGGTACCTTCTGTGTGGAGTTTGCATGTTCTCCCTGCATTCGTGTGGGCTTCCTCTGGGTGCTCCTATTTCCTCCTACATTCCAAAGACATGCATCTGAAGTGTTTCTCCCTGCACTTCCACTGAAAATAGGCTCTGTCCTAGACAGACTTCCTGGTCAACAAAATGATAAATTAAAAGAAAAGATGTATATGGTGTGGAGATCGCATGTGTTTTTCCCTCAGAGATTTTTGCCTCAGAGTTCTCCTTTGTTTGGGTATGTTTTTGTTAAGGACTTCCACATATGTGGGTGTGTGTTGTATAGGTGTGGGTGGTGTTTGAGGTGTAGTGACTATATTGACAACCTTCTCAGTGCCAGATATACTGGCATGTGAGGGAGAGAGCTTGGACTCTAGGTTCCTAATGTAATTGCGTCTCTCACAAATTGTGTTCCTAGGTGGTAATAGTAGGTGGTTGTCTGTGTACATAAGGCAGTTGTTACACTGTCTCAGGATGCCCATATCAGCCAGACTGGTAGTAGAAACTGTAGGAAATTGTCCATCCATATTTGTCAGAATCTGAGAGAGAAGGCCAGGGAAAGCTAAGGGGTTAGCCTAAAGCCCAAGTGCTTAAACCAAAACTAAAATGCTTAGAATAACATTTACAATTTAAACAGGCTATAAACAAGCAGCAACAAATGCAACAGAAAAGATACAACTGAACACTTTAGAGAACAAGCAAGCAAGTAGCAGAAAAAGCAAGGTGAAGTAATGGAGCAGGAGGAGGAAACACAAATACAGTAAATGAAGCTGAATAGAGTGTGTTACTTTTTTGTTTGTAAAGTGGAAAGGGAGAGAGGAGGAACAGAAGAAGAAAATTCAGGGTTAAGGAACTAAGGGGTTTGACCTTCCCAAATGATTTCTGTAGTAGATAGAATAGGCTAATGTGATGGGACTGGAAGGAGTGTCCCTTATCAAATTTACAGTAGGGGCTGGCAACAGCAAAAGCCACAAACTATAAGAGCACAAAAGAAATTGGGTGGGAAGAGGGGAGAAAACAAAAATTCAACCACAGATCAGCAATTATATAAATGGAGACCCAGAAAAGTAAATAATTCAGTCAAACAAATAAATAAAAACAGTTCAGTAAACTAGTGCAGAACTGTTACGCAGATAAATAAAAAAATGCAGTACTATTAAGCAAATAAATAAAACCAGTGCAGTGCTGATAAAAACACTGAACAATTAGATAAAGTGTGAAAAAATATACTTATGTAGCTCTGTAATTTAAATTGTTTAAAAGTACTCTCCGTCAAGCACAAATGGAGCTCAGGAAGATAAGCGGTATAACTGGGTGCTCTAATTGGGGTCTATACTAGTGTAGGTTCTCTAAATGATATGAGACCATTGTAGATGTGGTGGGTTTGGGACTACTTAAGGGGCAAAAGTGCAGCTGAGGTGCTCTCTGAGCAGCTAAGTGCAATTTCAGGATTTCTCAGCCGGATCATGGGCAGCGACTAAGGAAAAATTTATCTACTGAAGTTTTTGCATTTATAGCCACCAGTGGGTACCCTCACTGCACAATAGTGTGTGTTGATGCATGGAGGTGCACTACGTGTAAACAGATGAATACAGCAGAGCAGTGGCTTGTTGCCTAACTCTGTGGAGTTGTGTTAAAACAAGTGCAAACCCACACAAACACAGGGCTTATGTAGCAACAGTGAGCAAACTGAATTAAACTATTTAAACAATGTAAAAGCTCAGAACTGAGCCTTGTGCCAGCAACCTTCAATCAGATGAGTCCTAACTGCATTCTCCTGCCACAAGGTTGCATGAGGGGGCCGTCTCCAGTAAAAGATAACCTGGTTTAGTGCTCATTTTAACAAACAGAACCAAATTCAGCAGATATGAATCTAGTCTATGCTACAGCAAACAAAAAGTGCAACAAATCAGCAAGAACAATTTAAAACAAAGAAAATCGGCAATATAGCAAAAATACAGTTTAAACATGCAAAATACAGTATAAATTTGGACTTGTGCTTAGCAGAATGCGACAGATTCCTTGGATTGCACAGGTGAATACAGCAGTGGCTGGTCTCCTAACTCTATTGAGCTGTGTTAAAACAGTGCACTGTGTTAAAACACTTATTATGACTCCCAGGTTTTTGTCTCCTTCTCTGCCAATCACATTCTTTCCTTCGGACGTGTCTACCTTCCTAACAGATTGTTGTGTGCAATATACATTTCACTACACATACCTGCATTAACGCTGAACTGACATTTTCTGACCATTTCCATCCTTTTCCTTCCTTCCATTCTCAGGCTGAACTCACTATGGCTTATGACTGAGAAAGTTTCTGCAATCATTTATTTATTTGTTTGTTTGTTTGTTTGTTTATTTATTTATTGTTGCAAAAATAATTATTTTTTTGTGTTGACCTCTGGCACAGAGTCTTGTCACAAAGATGTTAAACAATCCCAGGACCAATGCTAATCTCTTTTGCAGCCCTTCTAATCACTCCCTTTTCCTTGTGTCTCTGTCTACTAACCAGCTTTGCACCTACCATGTTAGTGCCAATCCGTTTTCTTTTAACCTCTGCACCAGATTACCCAATATCCCATCAGCACTATGCTGATGAGAACCTAATGATTCTTGTTATGAAACACACATAACTAGCATTATGCCAGGTACTAAGGAGAACCCTACTGGCCTTACACTACACTAATGTAGCTAGTTAGTCCATTTATAACAACCTGCCTTGTTTACACAGGCTCTCTCCTTCAAACTGTTAGCCTTGTGGAGCTCTACTTTGCATTGCAAGAATGTAAAACCATGTTTTTGAAGTAGTTTAACCTGTTTTTACATCGTATTGTTGTTTCCTTTGCTGTTCAATAACCCTACCTAATACTGTCATCTCTACATCTTTGTAATCACAGAGCGTGATTAAGAAAACTGCACCAGTCCCAAGTTCCAGCAGGCAACCTCCTGCATGCATTTCTATTGAATAAGGACCACTCAAGCTCCTATTTACAAGCAAAAACAAAAGGTTAATTTACAACATAACTCTTGTTGGCACTCTACCAGTTGGCAGTGGAAAAGTGTTTTCTAGCAGCAGGTCCTGTCCACTCCCTACTAGCTATCCAAACTAAGCCTAGCACCCATACTCTATCCTCCCCAGCTCCTCACTCTCTATCTGCCCCCCCCACCCACCACCTTAGTCCAGTACCCTTAAGGTTTCAAAGGTTTATCTGTTAGACATTTCCCCCTGGACAGTTATTCCAAGATATCAAGGTTCGGGCAAGACTGCTCCTCCCATTGTTTGAATATTGGACTAATTAGTTCCCTCCGTTACACACACTCTGTTGTCACAAAGCTTACAGATTGTCTCTGTAGTCACTTACACCTGCAAAGCTTGGCGCAGCCCCGCACCCACAGACCACTAGGCTACCATCCCCTCTACTCAACCCACCCATTTCTAATCACACTCTACCACTCCTCTGGCATACACTGCACACACCTTTCTCTCCTCCCACCCACATCCTTGCAACACATAGACAACACTATCACACAAACCCACCACTCCTATCACCATACCATCCCCATACTCCTGCTCTCCTTAACCATCTATCTCTACATAATCTCCATTAGTACCACTTACCACCACCCACTCATCAAGCTACATTGCATCAGCTCCCCCACCTTTCCCCATACCACATGCAACCCACCCATACAAATAAACACATACCCAGTCACCCATCACCTTTTCTCCTCCAACTTGCTTCCCCAATTCATTACACCTCACAACCCAAAAAACACCCTAGCCTCAAACTCCACTTCTTAACAGTACTCTACCTTAAAACCATTACCAACATAGTAGATCAACTGTTGCTAGGAGGAGACATCCACCCTAACCCCAGGCCAAAAACCATCCCCAATGTCCCACCCAACACCAACCTCCCATTTACGCATAAACCCACTGACATACTTATACTAAACCTAAATATTTGTAGTATCATGAACAAAATCATGAACAAATTAGAACAGTTACATTCATCTATTTCCATAGACAACCGAGATATAATGATCATTACAGAAACATGGCTTAAACCCCATATTAAAGACAACTGTATAACCCCAGCTGGCTATAACGTATTTAGACTAGACAGAGCACAAAGAAGAGGTGGAGGCATCGTCCTTCTTTACAAATCCAGCTCCTACAAAAAGGAACACAACATTTTAACAATACTGAAGCCCTATTTGCCAAACTCCTTCTTAACCAACACAAACATCTAAACTTACTCAGTATATATATATATATATATATATATATATATATATATATATATATATATATATATATACACCTCCAGGGGAAAACCTTAATACCCTAGAATCAATACTCCATTGGGCTTCCCACACCCTCTCCCAAGAGACTATAGTCCTAGGCCATGTCAACATCGACTAGAACAGTATACACTCACCAACAGCCATCAGCCACATAAACCTATATAACTTCACTCAACTCATACACTCACCCACACATATTGACAAGACCAACAAAAGAAATGACACCTTAGACTGGATCCTCATTAAACAGCCCAACACTGCCCACCAAAGTGGAACACTACCCAACTCTCTAAGTGACCACCATCCAACTTTTCTCCTTCAGCACAAACTTAAATATACCAAGCCACCCTCTCTGCTAAAAACTTGTTCCCAAAATAAATTCCTCTCCGAGCATTTCTCAGAAACTCTAATAGCCTGTAACTGGGCTCCTCTCATAACCCTCCTCCTGGATAATGCAGTCTAATACTTTAACTCCACATTCCTACAGATTCTCAACCGATTAGCCCCTCTCAAAACAATTAGGGTACACAGTAACCCTGCCCCTGGCTAGAGAAAACTACTAAGACCTTACTAAAGGATAGGGACAAAGCTTGCAAAATGTTGCGACAAAACAAAACACCCAAAACTAGGCAAACCTTTTCTCTACTTAGAAATAAAGCAAAAAAGCAAGTCAAGATTGATAAGCAAAATCACTATATTTCCTTACAAAGGAAATACAGTAACAACCCACAGAAATTCTGGGCTGCAGTGAACAACATCCTCCAGCCCGGAAAAGCCACTACACCACCACCAATCATCGAAGGCACAGACCTTAAAGTAGCCTCAAATTTCAACAACTATTTTACCTCTTCCATAATGAAACTCATAAATGATATATCACCTGCACCCAACCACAACCCCCAGAATGCCAAATTAACTCCACCCCCTTCTCACTCCAACCAGTACCAACATCAACCATTCAAAAATTCTTAGCAAAACTCAAGGCAACCACTCTCACTGCCGGCAATCTACCAGCCGAATATCTCCAAATTGCATCCAAGGCCATTGCCTACCCCATCTCCCTACTAATTAATTTAATACTATCTATCCTATCTATACTGGATCGATCTATTACTGAGTGCACCATTCCATCCTTGTGGAAAACTTCATATATCATCCCCTCCACAAGGACGGCCCCTCTACTGACCTCTCCAACTACCATCCCATTGCAATCCTATCACACCTATCAAAGATTCTAGAAAGATGTATCCACCACCAACTCCTTAACCACCTGCTATCCAACAACCGAGTAGCTAAAACCCAACATGGATTTAGACCATCACATAGCACCACCACTGCCCTAATCAAATTCTCAAATACAATAAACTCCTACAGGAACCAAGGAAAACTTGTCTCCTCCACCTTCCTAGACTTATCCAAAGCATTTGATACAGTTTCCCATAACAAACTCCTTGCCTGCCTTTCCAAACACAACCTCGATAATCCCACTCTGCACTGGTTCAACAGTTACCTAAGCTACAGCTCACAATCTGGCAAATGGGTCAACTCTCTATCCCCCACTCCCTGTCACATGTGGTGTCTCACAAGGCTCAATCCTAGGCCTCCTTCTCTTTAACATATTTACATATAACCTCCACTTAGCAACCACTAAAGCCAAAATTGTCCAATATGCAGACGATACAACCCTAATCTGCTCAGCACGCAACATCCATCTGCTGCAAAGTAAAGCCCAAGAATCATTCACTGACATAGAGAACTGGCTAAACAATCACCAACTGATAGTAAACCCAAAAAATACAGTTAATACTATTCCACCCAACTAAGCCCAATGACCCCACCTTCTCCATTCTCTCAGCCAACGATACCATCATCACCCCAATACCAGAGGCCAAACTGCTAGGCACCACTATTGATCAACAACTGAAATACAATAAGCATATATCCAAAACTATTTCTAAAGTCCACAAAAAGTTAGGATGCCTCTATCGTAGTAAACAGTTCCTAACTTCCAACTCTAGAACCACCATAGCCACAACCCATCTATTATCAACATTACTTTATGCCTCAGCGGTTCTGACTAATATTAATAAAACTGACCTGAACAAACTCTCCACATGCTACAACAAGATAGCTAGGTTCGCAGACAGTGCTAAATCACACTCCCACCACTGTCACTCCCTATGTAAAACTACACTGGTTAGAATTTCCAAACTTACTAAGCTACCACCAACTCAACATAGCTCATCAAATTCTATACCACCCAGAGAGAACCCCCGGCCTAGCTGGCATGTTAAATTTCCACAACTCCAAAAGGGAACTACGTTCCAGTAACAAAGCCCTGACTGAAGCCAGTCCATGCAAGAACAGCTCTGGAGAAGCCCTATTCTCCCATGAGGTCACAAAAGCATGGAACACCCTCCCTTCTGACATCAGGCTCCAAAATCGCACAACCACATTCAAAGGCCTCCTTAAATCACACCATTATGCTAATCCTCTTTGCAACTGCAATGACCCCCCCCCCCCCGAATCATCATCCCATTGTAGGAGGACACCTCCTGAGGCTTCTGATGCTTAATTATCACTATCTCCATGTTCCACCTATGTGCATTGTATATCTTTGTAAATACCTTATGTTCATATTATGTAGGTTCATAGTTTCATAGGTAGGTACTAGGCTATCTGCCCGAAGGCATTTATAAACCTAGCCGGAATGTGTTGGCTTTCGCCACCCCCTTAGATTAGTTCCTTGTGCCTCTGTCCAGCAGAGCCATTGAAGTAATCCCTGGGGTAAACTTTCTGTTTCCCATCTAATCGTCAAGGTTTCTCTTGTAGAGGGTTAGCGAGGAGCTCTGCCTAATGTAGATTGGAATCTTGTTCCAGAGCATGGGAAGTCTCTGGGACAGGAATTTATCCCCCAGCACATTCTATTTATTGTTGTGGTGAGGTTTAGATCCCTGGACGTGTGGCTCGAGGGGATATGGTTTTCTTTAGGTGGAGCCTGTCCATCAATTCTGGGTTGGACATGGCCTTGTATGTCAGGCAGAGATCACCTCTGAATAGGTGGTATGCAACCGAGTACAGCTGGAGTTTCTTCAGTCGAGCTGCATAGGGCATCTGCTTGAGGCCAGTGATCCTCTTGGTGAGGTACTTCTGTGGTCTTTTCAGTTGTTACAGGTATCTTGTAAGGTACATCCCAAATGGGGCATTATACTCTTATGATGGGTCTGATGAGTGATGCATAGAGGGGCCCGATGACCTCTTTCGATGTGGATGAAAACCCTTTGGTGATTAGGTGGGCCACATAGAAGGATTTTCTAACCACTTTGGTAATGTGATTATCAAAGGAGAGGTTACTATCTACTTGGGTCCCCAGATCCCTTATTACGTTTTCCATATTTAGGGGGCTACCACCTATGTGGTAGTTTGTGGGTACTTTGTTTTTTCCAAAGGGGATGACTATGCACTTTTTGGCATTTAGCTTGGGGCCATGGTTTTGACACCAGGTATCTGTCTCAGTGAGACCCTTTTGGAGGATGTCTGTGTTAGCCAGAGAGTCAATTATAGCCCCTAGTTTGCAGTCATCTGTGAACCTGGTCATCAATAGTCGTTCTGTGCTTGCCTGTACCTCTGAGAAGTATATGCCGAACAGAAGGGGTCCTAGGACTAAGCCCTGGGGAATGACACTTTTAACTGGTTTATAGTCAGACCTAGCTCCCACAACTCTTACCATGTGGGTTCTGTCCATGAGCCAGTTGGCAACCCATCTCATGATGTAGGGGTTTATATTCAGGCTGGTAAGCTTGTCTATAATACCTGAGTGGGGAATGGTGTCGAAGGCCTTTGTGAGGTCTAGTTAGGCTGTGTGGACCACCTTTCCCTCATCTATAGCCTTGGTAACTGTCTCAAAGAAGTCCACCAGGTTTAGGAGGTATGATCTGCCCTCAACAAAGCCGAACTGGGTAGGGTCCAGTGTTTGGAGGTTCCCAATGTCACTGTTAATGAGATCCATGATGATGCGCTCCATAGCTTTGCAGACCAAGCTAGTCAGGCTTATAGGGCAATAGTTCCCGGGGTCCGTTGTGGCTCCACCTTTGTGGAGCGGAATAACTGTTGCTGTGCACCACTCTCTGGGCAGGTAGCCTGTGGAGAGACTGAGTTTGAACAGTGTGTTTAGGTGAGGGGTTAGTTCATCTTTGAGCTCATGTAGGATGCAGCCTGGGACACCGTCCAGTCCCATTGATGCTGTGTTTTTGGCTTTGGAGAGGGTTGTTTTAACCTGAGTGTCTGTGATTATAGGGGCACTACATTGTTCTGGTATAGTTATGAGCCCTTTTGGGGGTGAGGGGGGGGTGAAGTTTGCACTGAACCTGTCTGCCAGGATGTTGGCTATATCAGTCGGTTCAGTGTATAACTTCAAGCAGATCTGAGAATTGCCATTTAGATTCTTTACATAGCTAAACAATGCCTTATGTTTATCTTTGGAGTCCATGGCAATTTTTCTTTCGAAGCTAGCCTTGGATGATTTTATGAGGGAACGTAGTTTCTTGCTGATACTGATCAGGGATGTCTTCCCTTCTTGGGATTTTACTCTTTTCTGTACTAGTTTCCTCCTTTTATTGTATAGCTTGATTATGGCAGGGGTCCAGCAGATTGGTTTCCTTTTCTTGAAGGAGTGAGTCTTGGTTTTGTTTGGGATAGCATGATCCATGCATTCTTGTAGATACCTGTAGAATGCATTAGTAAAGGATTTTGCAGCTTGGACAGCATTATCCTTTAGCATGGGGGCTTTGAAATGTCCCACCTCAGTCTTAAAAAGCATGGTTTGCTTTTGAAAAGTTTTTCACAGTGGTTTCTTTGACCAGGGTTGGTGGCGGAATGTGGATATCCAGAGTGATTAGTTTATGGTCGGATCTAACCAGCGAGGGGTTGACCTCCAGTGTGGAACACTGGTCGCTCATGTTGGTGATGACCAGGTCCAGTATGTTATCACCTCTGGTGGGGGTTTTGACTGATCCAGGGTGTTTGAGTTTATAAATTCTTGGAAATGTTGGGCAAGGGAGGTTGTACTTGAGTAGTTCTCCCAGTTAATGTTTGGGTAATTAAAATCACCCAGAATCAGGATGTTTGGTAGGACCTTCATGTTTCCCAGTGTTTCCAGGAATGCGGAGTGGGGGTCCTGGGAAATGGTGGGTGATCTGTAGCAAGCTATAATTTGAGTAGCAGTTTTGCCCATTGTTAGTTGCATGCGGATGATCTTTGAAGCATCGTGCTGTACCACTAATTTGGAGGTGTGGGTATCAATGATGAATATGGATACTCCCTCGCCTTTTGTATTTCGGTCCGGGTTTTGTGGTCGAAATGTATGGTATGAGTTGTAGCCTTGTAGTGCTGGGGTTCTCTCTGGAGCCTTAAACCAGGTTTCTGTTACTGCACATATATCGATATTCTTCATACTGAGGAGTGCCTCGAGTGCGTGCATTTTGAGGTTTAGACTTCTGGCATTGAGCAGCATTACCCTCAGTTTTTTGTTACTTGTGCTATTTGTGGTGGTGGGTTTGTCTTTTGAGCCTTGCCTAAAAAGGCATTATGGGGGTGACAAGAGCCTTGGCCAGTATTTGAAAGCCTAAAGGTGACAGGTGCAAGCCATCTGTAGCGAAGCAGCGTGGCTTGTTGAGCATGTTATCCCAGGCAGACAGACACTGGATCCCCTTTGAATGACACCAGAAACTTAGCCAATTGTTGAAATTTAAATTTTTTTCTCTATACCATGGTATCATTCTTGGTGAGAGCAGGATGCTACCCAGGGTCAGGGTCATACTGGCCTGGGCTATGTGATCAGAGAGCTCCTCCATGTTTTATTTCATGTAATCCAGGGAGGTATGGCTCAGGTCATTCACACCAACATGGACAATGACAGAGTCATATTTCTACTTGTTCTGGAGTGACCTGAGTGCATGTGTTATGTGGCGGATCCTGTTACCCAACAGGCCACTAACAGTAACCTTCTCCTTATTCAATCTAGTGAGTGGGATGTCAGTGTGCCTGACTATAGAGTCACCTATTACTAGTGTGTTGGGTATATTATTTTGCCTTAAGGGCTGTGATTGCATGGCATACTAGTTTTGTGAAGTATGTGTTTCATGGTTTGTGTTGGGGGGGTGGAGGTTGCTTGGATGTCTGCTTTGGAGGTCTCTGTTGCATTTGCAGATTTTTATTTAGAGCCTCTGAGTATGTTTTCATGCATTTATGTGTATTTTTGCCGGTGCTGGTTTCATTGGTCTATGTGAGACTGGTGGTGTGATGCAAGTAATTCCCTTCTCCTCTTGACTGCCTGGTCCAGTCTTGGGTTGAGAGAGCTTGGCCTCCAGTTTGGCTGTATAATTGAATCTATCATATGTATTAGTGTTTGGTGGAAGGAGGAGAGGGCTGTCTGTGTACATGAGGCAATTGTAACATTGCCTCAAAATGCCCAGATTCACCAGTTGGACCGG